>NC_083472.1:2437500-2455000 GCF_030014155.1 Tachysurus vachellii | reverse complement strand
TTAAAGGAACACATTCTAAGCAGAATTCCTGACATGTTACCAAAAGTTAATCTTGAGTGACCTGAAAAACTTCAGTTTGGGTTCACAAGGAATCAAGATTCATGCCGAGGACGATTTGCTAGTTGTTGTTTTAATTTATAATTTGTATTAAGACTTTTGGGACATTCTGTAGATTGAACTGTGTAATGAATATACTTTCTGACTAAAGGTCTGTTGTCTGTGTTTTTATTTTTTAAGATACAACGAAACAACAAACGAACTAATCAACGAAGAGCTTGGCATTGCGTATCCCATTCTAGATGGCATCCCGAATATGATTCCTCAGGATGCACGCCTGATCAAGAACACCGAAGGGGCTGAAAAACCGACTTCGTCTTAAACCGAGAGTTTGTCTGCTCACACATACACACACACACTCACCCAGACAGTGAAAATGCTGTTCTCTCTGTCTACGGTCACGGTTTTAGTCCCCGTCCTGTCCTTACTGGGCCTCCTGTACTCCTCAAGCGTCGATGAAAACTTCCCACAGGGCTGCACAGACACCACCAGCGTGTGTTTTTTTAGTCTGTTGTTGCCCGTCACTATTCCTGTGTACGTCTTTTTCCATCTGTGGAAATGGATGGGAATCAAGCTGTTCCGGCACAACTGAGAGATGTAAATAAAGTTTTCTTTAGACAACAGGAAATGTGTTCAAACGTGTGTTCTTACTAACATCCAAATATAAAATGTTTTCTTATAAGTTACATTTGGTTCTTACGCGTGGTTCGTAGACAGTCGGCTAAAACGGGTGCGTTTTATTACTTACACCAGTTCTCACCGTCAAACCTTCTAGAATGTTCAGCTACAGCTTTTGAGTGAGACAAAGAAAAATGCATCCATCCATCCATCAGACCCAAACACCTGCAAATTATTCCCTCTGAAAGATCAGGTTGGTTTGTTGCCTCTCTAAAAAAAGACCAAACGCTCAAAAAAGAAAAGACCTGTATTTAATTTAAACACAAATTTGGCTTTAATTCATTAATGCCTTTGCTGAACGATTGCTGAAGAATTGGCAAAAAAAATATTTTCCTTTTTGTGTTGATTGTATTGAGGCTGAAAAACATCACCACACACATATGATGTACACCGACTGCCAAATATTTGTCATTGTTTTTATTGCTGTTAAATTATAACTTATGAACCGGTTCTAAAATGACAGTGTGAGATAATCCTGAACGTGTTGTGTCTAATTAAAGTGCTGAGGATATTAAACAGGTTTTTAAACAGTGCTCAGTTCAACAAAACTTTTCACTTTTATATCGTTTAACCAGAAGCGCATTTGACTTGCAGATTATATAGAATATATTTAATATAATGCTCCCTAGAATATAAAATACACTGAAACAGAACAAAGTGAACTTGGTAATAATTAACGTAAAATATTAAAAGATTTTACCTCAATAACAAAAACACAGACCAGAATTAATTATTTTTAACTTATTTGATGTTGTCATGGCTTCTTCTTCTCGACGCTTCCTGCTAATTTCATGAGCGGCGACATCGGTTTTGGCGAATCCCCCTCTCCCTTCAGCTTGAAGAAGAAGGACTCGTTGAGCCGCGTCTGAACCACTTTCAGCTGAGACAGGTCGGCTTTGCTCTTTAAATACGAGTCGCTGTCGTCGACCTGTGTCAGGTTTGTGACGTTCGGCTCAGGGATACGCTGATCTCCAGACGCTCGCCTGACGGCTTCTCGCTGAGGTCTTTTCGGCAGGCTCAGGTCCATCGGTTCTTCTGTGCATTTGCTCTGCTGACGGAACCCGAGAGAAGTAGCGAGGAGAGGAGCGGTGAAGAAGTTTTCCGTCTGAGTAAAAGCATCATGTTTGTGACCGTGTGACAGCTTCCTTAGTGGTGATGGGTGATATGATGGGTGATGTGGACACAATGGTTTCTTTGGTAATGACTGAGGCTCTGGACATGACCATTTCCTTGGCGATGATGATGATGATGTATAAGACTGGGGTTCTGGAGATGACAGCTTCTTTGCTGATGATGCTATAGGGGCCTGAGGCTCTGAACATGGGCTGTTCCTTGTTAATGGCACTGTATAAGTGTGATGTACTGGATATAAATGCTTCTTTGTTAATGATGCTGTAGAAGCTTGAGGATCTGGACATGAGGATGTATAATACTGATGTTCTGGACATAATTGTTTCCTTAGCACTGACTCTGTATAAGACTGAGGTTCTCTAGAAGGTTCCTTTTCTGATGATGCTGTATAGGACTGAGGCTCTGGATGTATCTCTGTATAACCCTGAGGTTCTAGAGCTTCCTCAGCACTCGTACTGCTACAGAGGTCTATGTAAGGATCCGAGAACGTCTTCTGTGTGATGAAAAGATCTTGGCTGTTGATATCATCAGACGTAGTTTGAGACCCCGTGCCATTTTCTTCCATGGCCGGCTTGCTGTGACGTCCATCTGCAGGAAATCTGGCGTTAGAGTGCTGGGTTTGAAAGCTGTCTCTCACCAAAAAAGGATCTTGTAGTGGTTTAGGTTCTAGCAACACCGGCGGCAGGTTAAAAACGACTCTCTTGTTATGTTTCTTCTCTTTACGTATTAAGCTTTTAATCGGCTGCACTGCTTCCTGTTCACCAGGTTGTGAGCGGACACCATCTTTGGCCGCTCGTGAGTCCGCAACACCGCGGGTTTTCCTGTTGAGCTTGTTTCGCTTTGACAGTTTGAGGTTTTTATTCTGTGTCAGAAAAAACTCTTCGTTCAAACTGCAACCATGTTTCTTTTTTCTTTTCTTCTTCTTGATCTCCGGCCAGTCCGCAGTGAAGATCGTGTCGCAAATGTCAGAGTAATCCTTCAAACCCTGTTTACCTTTTGGCTTTGATTTATGTTTATCTGACTTTTCCCTTTTTGGTTTCTTGGCCTTTTTTTTCTTGCGTTTTTTGGGGTCATCCAAACAAGTGTTGGCTAACGGCATGCTCCCTGACACCTTCACAGAAGCCATCTCGTTCTGCAAGATAAAAAAATGTTGACATTAGTAAACATCCTTATCGGTGTTTCCCATGAGCACAAACTGGAAATTTGTAAATGTACTAAATTCCTCTTCTTTAAGAGGCTTTCCAGATTAAAGAAAAACTGGAATTGTGAATCAATAAAACTGGATTATGAAGCAAAACTCCTGTAGGAAAAGTATAGTTCGCCTAATAGACATCCGGTGTCGTGGATATTCAGGTAAAAAATGTTCATTAACTATCAGACTGATAGTCTTACACATGGTTACACGACAGAGAGAACACACACACACACACGTTATTGTCTGTTAGACTGTTCGCTCCCTCATGGAGTTATCACATGGTGTAAAATCGTGCTCTGTGTCTCTGTTACCCCTAATAGTAGTGGTAATTACAGGTAAGTACTGGTGCAAAGCATTCGTGTGGGCAAGAGATTCAATTATGTCCAGAACACGATGCACAGATCATTGATTTTATATGAGCCAAGCTCCGTTTGTCCAAAACATTTCACTGATTAAAGCTCCAGCTAAAATGTCTGACTATCATGGCCTCTTTCTCAAGCACTGCATATCACAGAGGCATTGCTCTGGGGTCCATGTGGTGGTTGGTGCAGGGCTGTAAAGTGTCACGTATTGAGAGTGACAGTCGCACATTTGGGTCTTTTCTCACGCTCTCCCGCGACACATTGTATTTCTCATGCAGAAAAATGTTTTGATTATTTATCATATATTTAATATGCCGCAGCGCTTAAAATGTCTCTGTCCGCACCGCTGTCTCTATGGAACCGGGCAGGAATCAACCTCGTCTCCACTGGAGTTCTTAGTCGGGCCTGACACTTATCAGCCAATCAGAAAAAGAGGCTACACAACAATAGCCAATCAGAAAATAGCACTATTATATCTGGGTAAGATTTAACACAACAACCAATGAAAAAAAAAACATGTTCATTATAGAGGGTATTTTCGATGGTCGGTTTGAACAAAACCTCAACACGTAACAGCTCGTCTCTGGACGGGACATTGTCCTCTATCATGACCCTAAAAATGTCTGGGCTTGAGCTGAACTGTTTTATATGGGAGCAACATTACAAATGATAAAGGAGTCCAAAAAGGCAACAAACACTTACAATAAACACCAGTCATAATCTCTCTCTCTCGCTCTCTCTCTCTCTCTCACACACACACACACACACACACACACACGCCTCTAATAAATGGAAATTGAACGAATACTTTGTATTTGGTTAAAATGTGGTCAGTGATCCTGGTGAAACAATTAAAAAATTTTTTATTTATTTATTTATTTATTTATTTTGGGGGGGGGGGGGTCGCTGGGGGGTTGGAAATGTCACTCTTGCCTTTCTTCAAAACTTGAGAGCCCTGTTGGTGTTATATCAGACTATCCCTTGCTTTATTATCTCAGACAACACGTGGTTTCATAACAGCAGCACATTCTTCCTTATAAGGACATGATCCATCTTTGAACCCAATGTAGCCCCTGTTGTGACGTCACACCTCTAGTATATACAGTATAGAAACTTTTTAGTACGTGACGCGTTTTAAGTTGCTGTTTTGTATCAATAAACTCGGCTAATATCGTGTGTTCGTTAGCGTTTCGGTTTCATTTCAGTGAAATTGTCGTATTTTGTAGCTTGTCCGCGTTGTAAAGCTTACTTTAAAGCACAAAAAACGTGTAAAAGTAACTCGATAATGAACCAATTAAAAGTCTGACAGGAAAATGTAACGCTATAAAAAAAGTAGCTCAATTACAACTCCTGCTTTTGGCGTGAAATAAACAGAGAATAAAAAGTAATAAACGCGCAAAAAAAAGCCACTAAACACTTCACCAGACAGGTTTTAATTAAAAATAAACAGTTTTAAGAAGTGAAAAAAAAAGGAAGTAAATTTACCTGTCGGACATCAGCACGGTGTGCAATTATGTAGCACTCGCCCTCGTCTGTCATTGCGCATGCGCAGTCTAGTCATAACGCGAGGAAACTTACGAAGTGCAAAAGTTTTCGCCCCGATAAATGATGGAAAATGTACAGTATAAAAATCCCTTCGCTGTTGTAGTTTATCCACAATACAGAATACTGTGCATGTTTGTTTTACTCCTGGGCCTTGTTAAAATACTACAGAAATGATTTCATTTAATTTTGGATTTTATTTGTTATTCAGTTCTTTGCATCTACTTTGTCATGCTTTAAAAATGTATCTGAAAGTGAAATTTATTTATTTTTATAAGGAAATTTTGTATTATTTCATTTTATCTGGTCGTCTTGTAATATTATTAGTATTTTTTATTTTTTTTTATTTTACTATTAGTGCTGAGACAATTTGCCTTCTGGGGCAATAGAATAGACTGTGATGTTAAGTACAGTGTCCACACAGCACTGACCCCGATAGTGGCCCATCTTTCTCTTCCAAAGCGACACAGATTTGTTATTTTGTCCAGCAAAATTTTATTGACTCGGACATTTTCAGAAGACGGTTTGGTGGGCTGGTCAATTCTAGTTTCCCCTGTGAATCCCTACAGTTTTTCAGTGAACCTTGTGGGCTGTTTTTATTTTGAAAGGATATCCCGTGTATGACTTTGTCTTATTTAGTCTCTGCCTTCATCTTGGTTCTGATGATGTGTCTGACCCTCTGTATTCTTTTTGCTCTTTGGAGTTCTTTCTCCTGGTGTGAACCCTAATCAGTTTGACCAAGCACACTCTTTATCATTGTACCTTTTCCAAATGGATCCTCACGCTGCCTCCTTGAGCCCCGCACCACAATTGGACAGGATGTGAGACACTATAGACATGCAACATGTTCATGCATACATTGTTGTTGGACTGGAACCGTATCCAGAAATCCTCCAGAAGAAGAGTTTCAGTTTTTCTGTTACGCCTCAGAATCTTACTTATTAATCGTCTGGATTGTTCAGTTTCTTGGTTTCCATTTACAGAAAAATATTAAAAACATCACAATGTGAAATTTCCATGTATTATTAATGTATTTAAACTTTTGCACTCCGTGGTATGTCAGTGATCCTGTGAGTTTGTGAGCATAGTTGGCATGGAAATAAGGTGTGACAACATGAGCTCCATTTGGTCCTGTGAGTCAGTGCTCTCTCCTGTCTCCTCCTCTCTGCGTCACCGGGTTCGGTTTCCTGTCCCAGTCGTGACTTTCTCACAAAAGGGGGCACTCTACTCTTTATTGTGGGAAAATGTCTTAAAGCGGCTTAAAGCGGTATCACGTCATCCAACAATAGCTGACATGATTTCCACCACTGGTCCTGTCAAGCTTCAGGGAGAATGTGTTTTGTGGAAACTCGCTCACTCGCTCTCTCACAGCAAGACTCCTTCAAAACGACCGAAACTCACTCTGCTTCTGATTCAAGTGTAAAAATAAAACAACGTTAATCTTCCTGCAGACGGGTGCAGATTATCCTGCGTGGATTTTACTGTAATTTTGTATTATCTTTATTTAAAGTTCTAATAATAGACCGGTCTCTTCGGGTATCTAAATCCAGCGTCCCTACTCACTTCAATTCAATTATCAATTTAATTCATGTTTAATAATTGACATTGTCTCAAAGCAGCTTTACAGAAGTAAAGAAACAGAATAAAAATTGTAAAGGTTTAAATTAAGTTATTATTTATCTCTAACATTTATCGCTAATGAAACTCCCTGAGATGATATGAGGAAGAAACCTGGAGGGGAACCAGACTCAGAAGAGAACCTCATCCTCATTTGGGTGACACTGGACAGGAAATAATGTTATTGTAAATAATGTTTCATCAACAGTTTATAGTCGAGTGGAATTGTGTAACCGAGAGCTACTGAGGAACTAACAGGTCAGAGTCATATCTGAGTTCATCACAGACTTAACACTAATTAATTCCTGCTGAAGTCTTCAAATGTTCACCGATAAAGACCCGAACAAATACTTTACATTTCTTCCATATTGTTTACTCCATAAACAAAAAACCTTACAATTTTACTTTCAGTGCTTATAACCCTTATTATATGAAAAAAAAACATAATATTTTACACATCATCATGTAAGTAATTTTTAATGATTTGTCACATCACATGAACAATATGAACTTAAAATGTCCTGAAAAAAATTACATAGATATAATTAGAGGTATGTAAAAAGCACATGAGCACATAAAAATCGAATGTCCTGCATGTGTAAAATGATCTACAAATTAAGTGAAATTAATTGTGTGCAAAAAAAGGAAAAAATATCAAGTGTAAAAAAAGAGAATAAAATAATTGTGTAATTGTGTTTTTGTTTTTTTTTGATCGGAAAAAAAATTACTTACGTGAAAATCATGCCAGAAATAATTAAATTGCGTAAAAAGTCAAACATGGAAATAAATGAATCATAAAAAAATCCTGTGTGAAAAAAAAAATTATTACAAAAGTTAATAAAGAAACAAACAAGCATGAAAAATAAATTAAAAATAAAATGTAAATTGTGGGGGGGAAACCTGTAAAAATGTGCATGTGAATCACTTTCATGATTTTCTACTTAACACTTTTACTTAAGAAACCTTTAGGGGACATGTTTGTTGTTGTTATTATTATTATTATTATTATTATTATTATTATCAAATTTAACTCTTTAACTCTAAAAAACTTGTTTTATTTCAGTTTATTTTCTAAAGCATATTGCTCAGTAATCACTATTCAGTCAAACTAAATGGAAATCTGTAGATTTAAGAAAGGGTCTAAGAAATTGAAGGGTTAAATAAAATTGAGAACGTGTTTAAATCTGTAAACAAAATCGGTAAACAAGAACAGCACTACCTACATGAATGAAATAAATTTGATATAGAGACTGAATTCTTGTTTTAACATGATTTAAGAACTGCTCGAGGTTATCATTGTTAGGTTTTGTTGATTTAGTTGTGTATGCATGATCATTTTGTGCATCTGGTTTTTTTTTTTCAGGGTTTTTTGTTGAATACATCTTAGCAAGAGAAACCCTTTTACTGTAGAATACGAGACATGTTTATATCATTGTTTATATCTCTGTGAAAGTGAGAATCGTACCCAGGTTGTTGGGAGCACTCTGGCTTCATGCCATGAGGTTGTTAGACGTCACCATGGAGCTCTGTGGGTCTGTGTGCTGTCGAGAAGATTTAAGGCTACAGCCTGTGTGTCGTCAGCACAGGCAGCGTAACGCATGGCCGTTAAAGTGTTATTGAAAGGAAACCTCAAAAAACAAGGGGTTTAGTCAGTAATGACATTTTCTAATAATCCTCGCTGTGACTTTTAAAAATGTTACCTTATAAGGTGAATTTGCGACTTTGACTGAAGCCGTTTCAGTTCCTTTCGTATTTCTGTTAACTTTAGCTTTTAAAAAAAATCTAAAGGCAGCTGCATGTAGATTTAGATCCTTAAAGAATAAACACTTAATAAGGAAAACTTTAAGAAATTATTATTTTCATTTCTTCTGCTCTTGATGCTCCAGTCCCTTAAATGCTACATTCATGCTTACCAGCAAATGTTATGACATCATTAATTAAATTTTTTTTTGCTGTGTAGCTGTTAGAACACGTGTCTCTGCCAACATTTCCAGGGCAACAGCATAGCAGTGTTAAAAGGCTGCAGAGTTTCAGCACCCAACTTCATCAACCTGTATGTGTTAATCATGTATGGTTTGAGCTCACCTCAGGTTCCTCTGCCCCAATGTCCAAATCATCACAGTCACAAAGAAAGCCTCGTCTCATTTTCACACTGTTATCAGGAAGTTAATCAAAACAGATGATGAGTTTGGAAATAAAATAAAAATATTTGCTAAAATCTCAGTAAAATTGAAGATCTGAACATTTCTTAGTATATTTATAAATGACTGATGACAACCGGGGGGGCACGATTCCCGCCTCCGCCTTGTGTGTGTGGAGTTTGCATGTTCTCCCCGTGCCTCGGGGGTTTCCTCCGGGTACTCCGGTTTCCTCCCCCGGTCCAAAGACATGCATGGTAGGTTGATTGGCATCTCTGGAAAATTGTCTGTAGTGTGTGATTGCGTGAATGAATGAGAGTGTGTGTGTGACCTGCGATGGGTTGGCACTCTGTCCAGGGTGTATCCTGCCTTGATGCCCGATGACGCCTGAGATAGACACAGGCTCCCCGTGACCCGAGGTAGTTCGGTTAAGCAGTAGAAAATGAGTGAGTGAGTGATGACAACTGGTGAGCCAGCTAGGAGGGGGCCTCAGGAAAAGAAAGCTTTCAGGAAACTATAGTTTAAAGTACAAGGTTTCTTGTCTTTATAACTAGCAGAAAGATTTAATTATAATTCTACACAATTCTGACAAGTAAATGATTCAGTGTGAAATACTGTGTTAAGAATTTCAGTATCACATAACTGTGTTGTTTTGAACCTGATATAAATTTTACGTTTAATGTTGTGTGGTTTGGCCTGACAGAAAGAGGTCGCATTTTAAACTAGCTAGTTATTGTTGTACTGAGTCTAAAATACAATGTTTGTTTGTTTGTTTGTTTGTTTTCTCTTATTTAAATATAAAACTAGTTGCCTAGTAGTATGTTTTGACTGGGAACTTGCTATGATTTTATTTTATTTTATTTTATTTTATTTTATTTTATTTTATTTATTAATTAATTTATTTATTTATTTTGCAGCCTGTCAAGAAGTGATGATTCCATGGAAAGTAAAACTGCATACATTGCAAACCAATATATGAAACCTTAGATTAATAATGTATAATTATTTAACCTATTTCTCTGAAATTTATACTCATTTCAAACCTAAAATGGTTATTTATGACTAGAAAATAGCAAAATTACGCTAATACAGATGACATAAATGATAAAACTAGTAGACAAGTAAAACAAGTGTTAAAGAAATAGGTTTGACAATCCTAAATTTGATTACATAGGAACTACTAGATAGATTTGATTATGTTTTTGTGATATGACCAAAGTTAGGGGGAACCTAAAGACAGGCCAGAATCCATTTTAGAAAGAAAAAGCTAAAAAAAATCATAAAAAGCTTTTTAGCAATTTGAGATGGATCTGAAACACCTGGAAGGACCTTTTGTTTTTTAAAGAGTGTATTTTGAACTTGTGTCTGGTCTTCAGGTTTTCTGTTGAACACTAAAACCATCTCAGAACACAAGTCTTTCCACATTAGAGCTGATGTCATCCGTGGAAAAAAAAATTCCGAGCTGACTCAGAGGAAGCGGTGCTGCACTGAAAGTTTCCAGACACAACCATGTTATTTCTGCTTGCTCATGCACGATTCGTGCCGAATCCCTGCTAGCCGTGTTTCACTATTTTTATATCCACACATAGCAAGATGCTTATTTTAATGTTGGCAAGGAAGCTCAGAGTTCAGGGAAGTCGTCGTGTCAGACGTGTGTTGTCACTAAAAACATTGGCCTTGACATTCTGGCCTTGGCATTGACATTCTGGTCAAGACGTATATTTCACTTCAATTCAATTTCAGTTAAAATTGTATTTGAAGGTTATTTGAAGGTTATCATGAAGCTTTTGGGTTTTCAGTGAGAAAAGGTAAACCTTATGAGGATCCTGATACATACCAATTGTGTTCCGCTTCATGAAGATTTCGGACATTCTAACAGATGCCAGCTCCATGTGGTCTTCAAGAACAACATCCTCCTCATCAAGACACAATTGTCAGACTGTGTATGACTTTAGAAAAGACATTATCCATAATAACACTCTCTGGTGTTTATAACAGTTTATAATCACACCCTTCAGTGTCACCCAAATGAGGACGAGGTTTACTTTTAAATCTGGTTCCTCTCAAGGTTTCTTCCTCTTCCATCTGAGGGGTTTTTTCCTCACCGCGGTCACCTCAGACTTGTTTATTAGGGATAAAAACTAGTAAAAAAGATAGATAGATAGATAGATAGATAGATAGATAGATAGATAGATAGATAGATAGATAGATTCCTTCCCATATTAACGTCATAAATATCTTGCTGAGCACATTTTGGATCTGATTATTTATTCAGAGGAAATTTGGCACAAAATCCGTCCACCTTTTTAATGGTGCTTGCAAAGCAACATTCTTACTATCCTGCATACTCTTCCGGACAAAATTCGGCACGTAACTTGTCCCGCAACTTTTGTCCTAGACCCATGAATGAGGTGTCAAATCGACCAGCTCATTGAGGAGAGGTGTGCTATGACTTTTCTAAGCGATCCGATTACGGGTACTTCCGGTACCGGGTCTCAAAGTGGCCTTTTTTCCCATAGACTCCCATTATAAACTTTGGAGGTTTATAACTCGGCAAGCTTTTGAACCATCTACACCAAACCCGGCCAGCTCCTTTAGGGTGATACTCTGAACAAACTTTTAAATTGGTGTACTGACTGGCCTTCCGGTTGTGCCGCAGCCCCGCCCCCAAAATATGCAAAATCTTTTTACAACATGGACATGTGACATATCAAAACACTCAGAACAATGAGGGGAACTTGCCACGTGCAAGCACCATTCACATTTTCTTCAGGAAATGTACGTTCTAGTTTATTTTAATATTTTCTTTTCTCTGTGTGTCTGTCTCTTTCTGTCTCTCTCTCTTTCTCTCTCTTTCGCTATCTATCAGTTGATTTTCCAAGTGGAGTACAGCAACTAGATCTCAAACAGATCCTTTCAGATTTACACCTCTGGATAATTAGTTGAATATTTTAGCCAAAGTGTTCACCAGTACTGAGGGCAAGTTACTGCAGTTTATTCACAGAGTATGTTGAGAGCAAAATATCACCATATCCAAATCGGACCATACGCTCCTCCTATTTTAATCCCCCTCGCATGGTAATGGTGCATACCTGAAATGATGCGACTCGCATTGGTCAAGCATGAAGTAATGAGAACTATGGCTTTGCCTGTAGATCTTCCCTGACCTCCGTAAAGGCCATTTTTACTGCCTACAACCATGCAGATGAGGTACATGATCTCATGTCAAGGCCAAAGGTCAGCATGTTGGTGGGCGTGGGAGGCTTAGAAGACACCCACACCATGCCAACAACGACTCCGCAAAAGGGTCATCGGCACAGGGGTGACGTTCTGGTCCATAAATCTTCTTAACGAGGTGCATTAAAAAAACAACTTAAATTACTTACCATCTGTTTCATCAAAGTGCATCAACAGGTGCAATGCCCAAGATCCAGGAAGCGACATCTCCAGCAAGGAGTGTTTTTGTACACCATCAATGCTCATGACATGACATCATTTAGACCCCTGTGACGTCTCTCCGCATGTTGTCCCTCACGGCTTGGAGAGAAACGCTAGAAACCCATCAGAGGTGAGAGAAGATCTATGAGTTGGACCTGTTTGGTTCTTCTGTCAGTCCTGCACTGAATTTAGAAAGCTTCGCTCATCGTTAACTAATGAGTCATCTTAGTACAGTTCTTTTTTTCACCTGGAGGTGGAACAGAAGGTCTCAACTCTCACATACTGAAAGGTGAATGAATCAATTAGTGAGTTGTGGTGCGAGTTTTTGACAGTCTTTCACAGTCTTTCTAATTCTGTATAGTGTCGCTGTGTCTCCTAATAAGGATGTGTTTATTTTCATATTTTAAGACTTTTATGTCTTATTCATTCTTGGTCTAAGTAATTTTTAACTTAACTTGTTAGTCTTAAACTTGGAAAATGTTTGTAAAAGCTAATTAAAAAATATTTCGTGTGACACTCATATCAGTCCAATCAGTTTTGCTCAGTTCTCTATTTGTTTTGAAAAATGCGAGAATATGTTGAAAAAATAAGTAAGAGACACATCAGGCAACCAAGTCATTACAGAATATTTATATCACATTCAGACATTTTTGCACAGACATCAATTATTTATTTATTATTATTTTTTTTTAATTAAATCTTAATGTGCACTTTATGAGGGGTTTTATGACTGAGTTCAGATACATGAAAACTTCCTCAGGTTTTCCCCAGACTCTATTTCTGATATGTACTGACCAATAGCATTACCATGACATCAAGGTGCGGTCTAAACAAAATCATCATCATCATCATCATCATCATCCTCACCATTTTCTTTGTTTCTTTCATTGTTTGTCCGTCTCTCTCTCCCTCTCTCTTTCTGTCTGCCCCCCCATTATGCAGGCGTTCATTCAGATTTAGCAGAAGGTCAGATTTAAAGCCTAATAATCGAGTGACGAAAATGTGACGCATGCGCACTCCTATCACGGAAAAGCGGCGCTCAATAACAAAGACGCGCATCAATGAACAGCGGCGCTTTAAAAGGCGCGTCTCTCTTCTCCAAATGCTGATGCCTGCTTCACAAACTGGACTTTTACAGTCCATACAGCTCCAGCACGGACACACACACACACACACACACACACACACAGCAGGACTGTACAACACGTGAGTAACATTAAAGATAATAATAATAACAACAATAATAATTACACTTATATAATCACTTATTGTTATCCAACTACTAAGTTTCTTCCCCTTAGACAAAGTTTACATTCAGCCTGAACTCGAACTTTTTTGTTTGTTTGTTTGTTTGTTTGTTTTTTTTACAGAAGGAAGAATAATGGTTTCCACCAGAAGTTTGGATAAAACGATGGTTTTTCTGTGTGTGTGTGTTTTGTACAACAGCATGACAGCAGACTGCAGACCACTGAGGTTAGTATCAGTCATTTCTTTTGTTTTTCTCCCTTCTGTTCCTCTCTATATAACTTTTTAAGGACTTTAATCTCATTTGTTATTAATATACATCAAACCACTAGCAGGAAGCTGATGATTTCCAAAAGAACTTAAATATTTATTCTTATATCCAGAGTATATCCTTGATACTCTGTCTGCTTGTACTCTAAGAAAGAATAGGACAGAGAAGTTCAATAAATAAATTGGCATTTAATACCACCAGATAATCTTATGACTTTCTGAGTGCTTTAAAAGTTCTGTTCAAACCCTGATATTAGCTCAGATTATTGTATTTATTATTATGTACTATGCTAAAATTTGAGTGCTGCTTTTCTGTATGGCTAAAACTCATTTGAATTAAGGGCTATTTATTTTCTTGATCTATCTATCTATCTATCTATCTATCTATCTATCTATCTATCTATCTATCTATCTATTTATTTATTTATTTGCATTGTGTAAAGGTTGTCAGAGATTTCATGATACTTGATAGTTCCACATTACACAATGTTATGTAACAGCCTAAAAAATGTGTTGTTACAAAAAGCTTGAAGATTTTTGTAACAACACAAGATTTAGATTTTTTTTTTTACAGCTTTTAAATCAGTAATAGAAAGAAAATGTATAATGCAGGTAACTTTTTGTTTCACAAGGTACATGTAATGTAGTTATAGCATTCTAAAATGTGGTAAGAGTTCAGTTAAACTAATTCTTAAAGGTTTAAATGGCACTAACATTTATTTGGGGAAATGTTTGAGTTCTCTATAATTTTTGAAATGAAAATGATATATGAAATAAAATGATATATGAGAAGGAATAGAAAAGAAACTTGTAAAGAAGTAAACCCTTTGTTAACATCAGCTCCTTTATCAAACAGAGATTTAAAAATAATTTTTAAAAAATGTTATTTCTGTAACAAATAACTAAGTTTTGTAGAGTTGACGCTTCCTAAATGTATTCTATGATGAACCTTCTCTGTTTAGAAATTTATTATTATTATTTAGTAAAAATAGGGGGCACGGTGGCTTAATGGTTAGCACGTTCGCCTCACACCTCCAGGGTTGGGGGTTCGATTCCCGCCTCCGCCTTGTGTGTGTGGAGTTTGCATGTTCTCCCCGTGCCTCGGGGGTTTCCTCCGGGTACTCCGGTTTCCTCCCCCGGTCCAAAGACATGCATGGTAGGTTGATTGGCATCTCTGGAAAATTGTCCCTAGTGTGTGATTGCGTGAGTGAATGAGTGTGTGTGTGTGCCCTGCGATGGGTTGGCACTCCGTCCAGGGTGTATCCTGCCTTGATGCCTGATGATCCCTGAGATAGGCACAGGCTCCCAGTGACCCGAGGTAGTTCGGATAAGCGGTAGAAGATGAATGATTTAGTAAAAATAATAATAACAATAATATATTGGTCTGTTGTGGGTTTGTTTCCAGATCGACTATTTGTTTATTTCACATAATCCTTACATTCCTGAAAAGGTATCAACATGTACAGTACAAGATAGAAGCTGTTCATTCAGTCTAGTCAACTTTTCTATTTCCTTATATTAAGACTCCTAGCGACCATGAGGCGCAATAGAGGACATCCTCTTACTGTGTCGGGTTCTGAAATATCTAAGTTTTATCTTTTTGTTTATAGATAACAAAGTGACTATATAGTTCTTTAAATATTTAATGTTGCAGGATGACATCCTGATACACCGAGATAGCTTCATGTTACACAACGGCTTCGGTGTGAAGATATTAAATGCGCAAAAAATCGTATTAATTTGGAAACTCCGGATTCAAATAAAACATGCAATGGCTCAGCGCAAGAAAAAGCACATTGTTGTGTAATATTTCCTGATAACGTGACTGTATCTTGTGTTCTTTGATATTACACACCGAGGACACTTTGTCATCACACCCTCAACGCGTTATCGTGTTCTCTGTCTGGTGTTTTCCTAAACAGACGGAGGTCCGTCAGTGAGGTTCAGCTGATGCACAGCGTCGGCGTACGTAAACACATACAGCAGAGGCTGGAGTGGCTACAGGAGCGCATGCAGGGCATACACACCGCCCCGTTGCATGATGGGAAAATCAGCAGCAGCGAGCGCATCACGCTGGAGCGCATGCGTTCCCAAGACTTTACGCACGGCGCACTGAATGGAGACGTGGCTGAAACCCAGTGAAACGTGAACACTCTCCGTCTCGTCTCACTCTCATCTCTATTTATTGCTTTCTATTTATATATTTAAGTATTTATCTCGATTTATTGACTTTTTTAAAAGTACTCCTGATTGTTATAAATATGATATATACATACTTTTATTTTAGATACGCGTATGAGAGAGCACCTTCATTTATTTTCTTTGATTGAAATGTAATCATGTTTATTGAAACCAAGACTATTTTAGAGTAGGACCAAATTATGTGTCTCCTGCATGGACACACACACACACACACACACACACACACACACACACACACACACACACACACAGCAGGACTGTACCGCAACACGTGAGTAACATTAAAGATAATAATAATCATTACACTTATAATAATTTCTAAATAATAAGAATAATAAATAATAATTTATTGTTATTCAACAAACATATTTATTTATTTTTATTTTTTTTTTAACAGAAATGACTATGAAAAAGAATGTACACCTCAGTAGAATAGAATGTATTTTAATATATGTTTATAGTTAAGGAGTAATGTTGCAAAACATTTTATGAATTTTATGTTAAATTTATTTTTAATTTTATTTAGATTTGTAATATGGGATATAGTGTATTGGCTGATATACACTGTATATATTATTGTATGTATAATTTATAGTGCTTTATTTTTATATTCTTCAAATAAAAAAAATACTACAATTTTTTTTAAAAAAAATATATAAGTTGTTCGTGTTTTAAAGGTAAATAAACAAAACGTCCTGACATGGCTGAATTGGGACGTCGTTTCCATAGTAACATGCATGTACGCATGCGTCGTGCGTCAGTGCGTCTGCGTTTCCATCGAACATCAAGTGGACTAGATAGGGCGCCTAAGGCACTACTACATACCATTACCATAGTGTGTATACACAAGGGCTCTCGTGCTATTTGAGACTCAGCCAGGGCTTTTTTTTATTTATGAAAGATTACAATTAGCGTTAGCAAGACATTAGCATTGTAAATTCAAAGAAGTTTAAGTCGAAGTCTGACTTAGAGACTGAAATAAAAACTTCCGAGAGCGGTGAAAGACCGGTGAGATATCTACAAAATAGTTTATTTATTTAATCTGCATTATTTTGTTGTAGCTATGCTATGCTAACTGCTATGCTAACTGCTATGCTAAGCTAAGCGTTAGCTAGACGTGTATGTTTTATGTATTGCTTTTACTTTGTGTGTGTGTGTGTGTGTGTGTGTGTGTGTTAGTGTTAGTTAACAGTTAATTAACACGTCAGGCTGTTGTGTGTTTATTTTGTTTACAAATAGATTTTCCTATAAACAGTGTCGAAGTGTTTAATTATTTACAGCTACACATTTATAGCTACATTTATAAACATAAATATTAAAAGTGGAAAGCACTCTATTATTATTATTATTATTATTATTATTATTGATTTATTTATGAATTATTTCTGATTTTCCACAGCAGTACGTCATGAAGTGTTTTATTCCTCTTATATCACATCAAGTTCAACGCCAGCAATTTTCTGCTTATTGACTGACTTGATTTTTTTTATCCGTTTATAGTTGTATTTGCATAACATTCGTACAACGCATCCAACAGAAGATCTTTGAAATCCAGTAAAGCTGTCCATTATGATGATCTAAATGACGATAATAATAAAAAAAAAAAAATAGAAAAAAATCCAGGC
>NC_083472.1:2352500-2432500 GCF_030014155.1 Tachysurus vachellii | reverse complement strand
TTTTTTTCCTGCAACTTCATGTACTCTGCTTACTTTTATTGGAAATGGTTGTCGAACCAGGTGACCGAACAGCTCCGTAATTCTCTCGGGCTTCCAGCCGGACACATGGCAGAACATCTCTAAGGAGTTTTTTTCCATTTATATTTTTTAGTCTGGCTGTTTTATGAGGAATGAATCCGGTCGGACGTTAACGTCTAAGGGAAGAAACACTCTGTTTCCTTTAACAGTGGTGTGCTGTTAAAGGAAAACTTTACAAACTGGAGTTACACTTACAACCCTGTGGTTGACTATTAAACATAACCACACTGTTATTTGCCAACAATTGCTTCCTTTACTGGTTCTACTGTACGTCAGGTTCATTTACCAGCTTTTGTTAGTTTTCTCCTCTTTCTTGGGGGGACAAAGTGAAGGCTACTCTGCTCTGCCTGCTATAGAGCGCCGACACCGGAGACTCCTTCCTTAAAGGTTAAATAAATAAAACATATCCTTAAAGAAAACCTCACCAGAGTTACGATTATGTGTTTGTCTTACAAATCCGTTTAATAATAAGCTGAGGGGACGTCGAGCATGCGTCGCACGAGTCGGTGTAACCTGACCAATCAGATTAAAGAATCAAACAGCAATGTGGTACGAGTCTCACGTTTGTGTGTGTGTGTGTGTGTGTGTGTGTGTGTGTGTGTGTGTGTGTGTGTGTGTGTGTGTGTGTGTCCCGTAGCACTGGCAGTCGGCTGCGAGGCTCTCAGCCGCACGGCGAGGTGGCGAGGATGAGCGTACTCGGGGCCGAGCACTGCAGGGAGAGACGTCGCTCCGGAGATCGCTCCAGGGATTCCTCTCACGAACGGGTCGAGGGCCAGCTCACGCCCTGCATCAGGAACATCACCTCACCCACACGTCAGCAGCTCAGCGGTGAGACCCGTCTTCACGCCGTGTCCGTCAATCACATAAATATTTCTGTTTTAATATTTCTGTACTCCAAAATCTCTAAAAGCGTTGCGTCTTCATTTCTACATCTGGTTTAGACGCTCAAGTTCGCTTAGTCGTTCGTTTACGATCTCTAAAATCTAGCAAAGCCGATCGTCTTACGAATCTAAACATAACGAGAATAATAAATCAGGCGAAACGTAACGACGGCATGAGACGTAACGTGCCTCAGAGGTAGGAAGGAACTTGATATTTTACTTGATATCGGAATGAAATCCCCGGCGTCACAGGAAAAGATCAATAACGCAGGAGTAAGATGATTATTTTCCTGTAACAGCGTGTCCTGTAGTGACGCATTCCTTTTGTTCCACACCGATTCGCCAGTGAATACGTTTTTAAATTATTATTAATACAATTAAAGACAGACCTGTCGTACTTCTCAGTCATTTTAATGAGTTTAATGTAGTGGACTCTTGCAGAATGCTGGGATTGGAGACTCCTTCCTTACACGTTACAACACAGAAGGAGCTGTTACTATAGAAACGCGAACACGTGCACACTAATACGAACCTGTGATTTGCAGTAACACTGCTGTCCTATAAAATGAATCAGCAGCTCCTGTCCAATCAGAAATGAGAATTCAGCAGCACTGTGGAATAACTAGTGGATCATAAAAATGTCTTCCGATATCACTAACACATTTAGTTAGTTAGTTAGTTAGTTAGTTAGTTAGTCCACCCATAGTATAAACTCCCGTGTGTTTTATATTCACACTAACACGTCTGTCCTGTCCTGTCAGATCGAGAGAGAGAAGCAGGATCTTGGTCGAGGTCGGCGAGTCCCAGGCCTCAGAAAGGCTCGAGTTCCTTCTGCGCAGATCCCCACGGTAAAGCTCACGGCTCGGACATGATTTACGTGTACGAAAACGTGAAGGACGGCTCTCGGAGCGTGAGGACGTCGGAGAGGGTGACCCTCATCGTGGATAACACACGCTTCGTGGTGGACCCTGCCGTCTTCACCGCTCAGCCCAACACCATGCTCGGCAGGTCAGCCTTCACTCTTCAGTTTGTGATTTCTCTTTTACTTTAACAGTCAGTTTCAGAAGACGGTACATTAATAAATACGCGTTAATTAGTACAGAACAAAATATTTCATAACCTTGACGTGTAAAGTGCAATTTGAGTTTATTTTAGCACACGATAACTAAACGTTCCCCAAAGTGTTTCATTGTTCGGATCATGTTGTATGTATGTAGAATTGTATTCTTTTAGCTCCTGTTCTCACACACACAGTTTAAAGTAACAGTGTAATCTGAGGTCGATCATTATGACACACAACTGTCTGTTCGTCAACTCCCAGGTTATGATTATGCAGGAAAAAATATAAATCTGTGCTTAAACAGAATGAGTTTATCTTTTGAGCCGGTTGGCAATAAGGTTGTGATGTGTGTGTGCGTGCGTGTGTGCGTGCGTGCATGTGTGCGTGCGTGTGTGCGTGCGTGTGTGCATGCGTGTGTGCATGCGTGTGTGCATGCATGTGTGCGTGGGTGTGTGCGTGCAGGATGTTCGGAGCTGGAAGGGAATACAACTTCACCCGGCCCAATGAGAAGGGCGAGTACGAGGTGGCTGAGGGCATCAGCTCCACCGTTTTCAGAGCCATCCTGGTGAGTGTGCTGCTCTTCAGAGAACCTTCTCCTATCCTTCTACACAGTTTAAATATCAGATCACACACAAGCTGCATTTAGATCATATTGATTAAGTTTTAAATGAAACTGCTGGACTTGTGACAGCAAAAAATCAGAGCTTCATCACAGAGCGTTCCAGCAAAGCAGTCGGAGTTTGTGTGTGTGTTAACATGCCACTTATATGAATCCCTAATCACTCACATGTCTCTCTCTCTCTGTCTGTCTCTCTCTCTCTCTCTGTCTGTCTCTCTCTCTGTCTGTCTCTCTCTCTCTCTGTCTGTCTGTCTATCTCTGTCTGTCTCTCTGTCTATCTCTCTTTCTCTGTCTATCTCTCTCTGTCTGTCTGTCTGTCTATCTCTCTGTCTGTCTGTCTATCTCTCTGTCTGTCTGTCTGTCTATCTGTCTGTCTGTCTGTCTATCTCTCTGTCTGTCTGTCTGTCTATCTGTCTGTCTGTCTGTCTATCTCTCTGTCTGTCTGTCTATCTGTCTGTCTGTCTATCTCTCTGTCTATCTCTCTGTCTGTCTGTCTATCTCTCTCTCTGTCTGTCTCTCTGTCTGTCTGTCTGTCTATCTCTCTGTCTGTCTGTCTATCTCTCTGTCTGTCTGTCTATCTCTCTGTCTGTCTGTCTATCTCTCTCTCTGTCTGTCTCTCTCTCTGTCTGTCTGTCTATCTCTCTCTCTGTCTGTCTCTCTCTCTGTCTGTCTGTCTCTCTCTCTGTCTGTCTGTCTATCTCTCTCTCTGTCTGTCTATCTCTCTCTCTGTCTGTCTATCTCTCTCTCTGTCTGTCTATCTCTCTCTCTGTCTGTCTGTCTATCTCTCTGTCTGTCTGTCTCTCTGTCTGTCTGTCTATCTCTCTCTGTCTGTCTGTCTGTCTCTCTCTGTCTGTCTGTCTGTCTATCTCTCTCTTTTTCTCTCTCTGTCTGTCTATCTGTCTCTCTCTCTCTTTCTCTCTCTCTGTCTGTCTCTGTCTCTCTCTCACTCTCTATCGGTCTCTCTCTCGCTCTGTCTCTCTCTTTTATCTGTCTCTCTGTCTCTCTCTTTTTATCTGTCTGTCTCTCTCTGTCTCTCTTTGTCTCTTTTTATCTGTCTCTTTCTCTGTCTGTCTGTTCCTTTTTGTTATCTGTCTGTCTCTCTCTCTGTCTGTCTGTCTCTTTTGTCTGTTTGTATGTTGCTCTCTCTCTCTCTTGCTCTCTCTGTCAGCCTTCCCTTATTTTACAGTAAATCTTACGACCCGAAGGGAGAACGGAGTAAAAAGTTGCTGCTTCTTAGATACCGTACTGTAGAGACGATATATCAGACAGACAGACATCGTTCTTCGAGTATAGAAGAGCGCGTCCTGTCTAGTGTTATTTAATTCCCTCCTGATTAAAAACCTTAACCCTCCAGCCGTGTACATCATACTGTATATCATCAGGTCACTAATCACTCTTACAGGTTACGTGCTCAGATTTGTAGGAGCTTCATTCACAGGTTTGATTAGCAAAGCGTCGACCGTACGGTCTGCGTCTACTCTGCTTCTTCGTCAAACTCTCACTACACGAACGACAGGATCGTGTCGAACGATGTCACAAACGATGACATTAATTTTTTTTTTTTTTAAATTATGGTAGTTAGAATATATAAATGAAGCTGTGCTAGATTTTTTTCCCCCAAACAATAAAATAGCTTTGTATCCATGGTAATTACGTAATTACGTAAACATCGGCACCTCTTTTATTGTTTGGGGGATTGGGGGGGGGGGGGGGGGATGGGGGATGACACGACTACCGCGCTCTGTCTTCGGTGTTTCTGTAGTTCAGTTTGTGAATGTTTTTTTTTTCCCTGCTTATTATGGGATGTCGTAGAGGTTTATACGTTATTTTTATTTTTTTTACTTGGAGCTTGGCATTTCAGAGTGGGGTTTATACTCTGCCAGTCTCGTTAGATCCTTTGGATGGCGACGTAAACACAGACTCTGAGCCGCATCAGGATCAGAGGATTAAAACACGGCCGCGTCAAACGCTTGAAGAGACACTCGCTGACTTTTAAAAAGGATCGCGAGGTTCGTCGACGTGCTTCACGCTCGGCAGGATTTAAATAAACGAGCAGGTCAGCGCCATGTAGCTAGAGAGGTATTTGTGCCGTGGGTGTGTGTGTGTTTTCATGCAGAGCTGCTGCAGTAATGGCTGCCGGTTTATTTTCCTTCTCGCTCTCTCTCTCCGCACGGCAGGATTATTACAAATCAGGGATAATCCGCTGCCCTGATGGGATCTCAATTCCCGAACTGAGGGAAGCATGTGACTACCTCTGCATCTCCTTCGACTACAGCACCATCAAGTGCAGGGATCTGAGTGAGTATTCAACAAACCTTTCTGCATTAAAAATATACATGTTACTGACTGGGCTTGTGTGTGTGTGTGTGTGTGAGAGAGAGAGAGAGAGAGAGAGGGTGTGCGTGTGCGAGAGAGTGTGTGCGTGTGCGAGAGAGTGTGTGCGTGTGTGTGAGAGAGTGTCTGCATGTGTGCATGAGAGAGTGTGTGAGAGGATGAGTGTGTGTGTGTGAGAGAATGAGAGTG
Source organism: Tachysurus vachellii (assembly GCF_030014155.1). Lineage (NCBI taxonomy): Eukaryota > Metazoa > Chordata > Actinopteri > Siluriformes > Bagridae > Tachysurus > Tachysurus vachellii. The sequence goes on along the minus strand of NC_083472.1, from coordinate 2,427,339 downwards.
AGTGTGTGTGTGTGTGTGAGAATGAGAGAGTGTGTGCGAGAGAGAGAATGAGAGGGAGTGTGTGTGTGTGTGTATGAGAGAGAGTGTGTGTGAGAGAGAGAGAATGAGAGGGAGTGTGTGTGTATGAGAGTGAGTGTGTGTGAGAGAATGACAGAGTGAGTGTGTGTGTGTGAGAGAATGAGTGTGTGTGTGTGAGATAGAGAATGAGAGAGTGTGTGTGTGTGTGAGAGAATGAGTGTGTGTGTGTGTGTGAGAGAGAATGAGAGAGAGTGTGTGAGTGTGAGAGAGAATGTGTGTGTGTGTGTGAGAGAATGTGTGTGTGTGAGAGAGAGAATGTATGTGAGTGTGAGAGAGAATGTGTGTGTGTGAGAGAGAATGAGTGTGTGTGTGAGAGAATGAGTGTGTGTGAGAGAATGAGAGAGAATGTGTGTGTGTGAGAGAGAGAGAATAAGAGTGTGTGTGAGTGTGTGTGAGAGAGTGTGTGTGTGTGTGTAAGAGAATGAGAGATTGTGTGTGTGAGAGAGAATGAGAGAGTGTGTGTGTGAGAGAGAATGAGCGTGTGTGTGTGTGTGTGAGAGCGAGAATGAGGGAGAGAGTGTGTGTGTGAGAGAGAGAGAGAGAGAATAAGAGTGTGTGTGTGAGAGAGTGTGTGTGTGTGTGTGTGTAAGAGAATGAGAGATTGTGTTTGTGAGAGAGAATGAGCGTGTGTGTGTGTGTGAGAGCGAGAATGAGGGAGAGAGTGTGTGTGTGAGAGAGTGAGTCACACACACATGGATGAATCCTGGAGAGAACAGAAATGGGTCAGTAGTCACTAGAGCGCTTGTCACACACACGTCAGTGGCTGCGGCGTCTGTCTGGTTGTCTGCGTGTGTTCTGGACAGCTTTCTTCATTCAAATGCTAATCCGAATCTCTTCATGGGAATTTTAACTGACGCACAGATGTTAAAGGAGCCGTTCGTACTCCAGGAGGCACGACGTCACGTTTTCTGTTCTGTCACTGAAACATTACACATCAACACTAACAGAAACTGCAGCTAATTCTTTTTATTATTCAGGTAAAGAAAAATCACGCAACAAATAAGTGGCTCAGATTTCAGAGGGAAAAAATGGATTTGTTTAAAAAATATATTTTAACTTTATTTATAAATCTAGAGACTTTTCTATATTTCTAATTAGTGCTTTAATATATTTTGGCGACGTCATACGCTGCTCTGAACCAATCACGTCCAATATGCAAATCATCAGACGACGACTTGACTGTAAACCTTTTAGCCACAGAGTCTGGGTTCTTATCTCGACGTTTATTCGACCTGTCTATCGTATCTGTGGAAAAAAAATCCCCTGAGGTTGTTTATTTAGCTGTATAACATCGTTAGAAATAATTAAATAATAGTGTAGAATAATATATTCCTCCGAGGTTCAGTAAAAATCCGATTCCTGAAATATTTTTAACGGCCTAAAGTCCGAGTCAGTCGGGTACTTAATTACGTCATCGTCGCCATAGTAACAGCTTCTTCACAGAGACGAGCTTTTTGTTTTTTTTTCCCCCGTCTCGCTCAGGCGCGCTGATGCACGAGCTGTCTAACGACGGGGCACGGCGGCAGTTCGAGTCGTACCTGGAGGAGATGGTGCTGCCGCTGATGGTGGCCAGCGCTCAGAGCGGAGAGAGGGAGTGTCACGTGGTGGTGCTCACCGACGACGACGTGGTGGACTGGGACGAAGAGTATCCGCCTCAGATGGGCGAGGAGTACTCTCAGAGTTAGTATCTTATTTATTTATACACACAGGCGCTTGTTTTTATTCATGTTTACATATCACTTTAACCAGGAAGACAAATCGCACACGCTTTGATATCGAAATGTTTCCTAGAGCCTCATTCAGTCTAACCACTTTTTACTGATGTGCACCATTTGAAAACAGACAAATTCCATCCGTTTCCTTGACAATTTCGAGTGACTCTGACTCACTCACTCACTCATTTTCTACCGATTATCCGAACTACCTCGGGTCACGGGGAGCCTGTGCCTATCTCAGGCGTCATCGGGCATCAAGGCAGGATACACCCTGGACGGAGTGCCAACCCATCACAGGGCACACACACACACACTCTCATTCACTCACGCAATCACACACTACGGACAATTTTCCAGAGATGCCAATCAACCTACCATGCATGTCTTTGGACCGGGGGAGGAAACCGGAGTACCCGGAGGAAACCCCCGAGGCACGGGGAGAACATGCAAACTCCACACACACAAGGCGGAGGCGGGAATCGAACCCCCAACCCTGGAGGTGTGAGGCGAACGTGCTAACCACTAAGACACCGTGTCCCGTCTCTGACTCAGAACAACAAAAATCAAGGGCTCACTTTTTACTAGCTCTAACATCCGTAGCCCTGTAAAGTGGCTCAGAAACGACGAGCTGACGAACAATTTACATTAACGCGTGCAATTGGATAAACAAGGAATCTGCCACAGAATTCCTGGTGATTCAGGTTTAGCAAACAGTAAAGATTTTATTACCCTGTAGGTCTGGGGCAGCCCCAGCACTGCCACCGTCGGGCCCCTGAACAAGGCCCTTAACCCTCCTGCTGGGATACAGGAATAAAGAATTTCAGTGTGCTTCAATGTAGATGTGACAAGCAAATGCTTCTGTTTTCTATTCTATCTATAAGTTTATCAGTTCTGCTACAGAACTATGACCGGACTCCCTTCTTGGTGACTCGTTTAGTGTTGTACACGAAAGATCTGCCTTGTCTTCACAGTGACCCTTTTGTCTTTTTCCTGCAGTTATCTACAGCACAAAACTGTATCGGTTCTTTAAATACATCGAGAATCGGGACGTCGCCAAGTCGGTTTTAAAAGAGAGAGGCCTGAAGAAGATCCGATTAGGCATCGAAGGTAAGACGAGGTCGGGTTACGAGGTAGTGGAAAGCGATTTGTCAGTTATACGCTGTTAATTTACTTATCAGCATATTAGTGAAACCGGATCCTCAACAGGAAAACTTTTTTTCTCATGGAAAGGAAGTCTGAAAATCATTCAATGTTCTACAGGATCTGTGTGTGTGTGTGTGTGTGTGTATGTTTATGTTCTCTCCACTCTCCTGTCCTCACAGGTTATCCTACCTACAAGGAGAAAGTGAAGAAGCGTCCGGGCGGCCGACCCGAGGTCATCTATAACTACGTTCAGAGGCCTTTCATCCGCATGTCCTGGGAGAAAGAGGAAGGAAAGAGCCGCCACGTGGACTTCCAGTGCGTGAAGAGCAAATCCATCAGCAACCTGGCGGCGGCGGCGGCAGACACGCCTCACGACCAGCTGGTGGCTCTGCACGCCGGGCCTCAGGTGGACGAACTGGACATCCTGCCAGACCACCAACATCACCCTGATCCGGACGCTCCGGCTCCGTGAATCGCAGAAACACAAGCGTCGCCTGGATGCACCGTCTGAGTCCACGCAACACGCAGCCAAACCCACGATGCCTTTCCGAGCCCTTCCCTGCCTTAAGAGACCTGTGTGCTGAGCGCTGCACACTTCACAGCAGTATAAACCACCCAGGCAGCGTTCAAATGGGGACGGACAAAAACAAAAGCGCGACGATGACGTAACGTAGCCTGCAAATACCCCGTTCTTCATAGGTGTATTAGAGCCCTGACACACCAAGCCTACAACACAACGTTAGACAAATCAGAAACTCAGTAGCGCCAATTAAAACTTCCTTCGTGCTTCCCGGAAACCTAATTATCTAATGCGATGTAACCTAATAACAGATGAGGTAGTTAGATCACTAGTGCTTCAATAACATTAATATAGATTTGGGGGGGGTTTAAAGTTGTCTATTAAAACCCGTGAACCCTCTAACTAGGAAGAAAACGAAGCCAAACTCGGAATTTCTCAGGACCGTCTCCTAAACGACGAGTTTAGCAAGTGGTAAAAGCTTCCAGTAAACAGAGTAGCACCGCTTCGTATACTATTGCACTGCGTGTATCTATCGAGCCTGTACTGTGGCTCTGATGTACTATTTAACATGTAGGCTCGTACATCAAGCTGGCCCGAGTAAACCGTCTGCTCAGTGAGTTTTTTTTTTTTTTTTTAAAATGACTCTTTTCTCCTTCGCTCACAGACCGCTCCGTCTTCCACCAGCCTCGGCTCACCGAAACGGCACGAAAACAGTCGGCTTGGTGTGTCACAGCTCAAGGACCCGAGAAACGATGCAAGCACACGAGCAAAAAGCCTCGAATCGTTAATCATTAGACGTCGAGCGCAGCACAATCTGTCTCCTCCAACCGTTTCAGCAGGTCTAATCTCTCACACACACACACACAGGCTTTTTTGTGGTACGAGTGTGGTCCAAGTGGTCACACACCTTCCTTCTGTTGTCCATCTGGTGAAGGGAACTAAAGAGCGGTTCTTTACCAGAGCTGGATTAGATTAGAGCTGCGCTTGCCCTTCCGCTGTATCCGAGGTCTTCGGATTGAAATTCAATAGACGAGCTGACTTTAAAAGGCGTGTCTCCAGTTTAGTGATCGATCGAAAGGGTTAAAAAAAAAATATATAAAAATATATAAAAATAAATAAATAAATAAAAAAGCCCTGAGCCACTACTGATGAGCCTCACACAGCTTCTCAGTCAAATGTGAAACCGTACACGTGATGTCACAACCTTCAACTTTTCTTATGTTCTTTTTTTTTTGTGTGTGTCTGTTTTTTTTAAAGCAGCAGGGCGACGCCACTCGGTTTCGAGTTTCAAACTCTACCTTGTTTTTTAGCTCGATGTGTATTTTAATAAAAAGTATCCTATTGCTGTGGTTTATCGTTCCGTCTGTACTTTCTTCATACGAAGCAGGTTTTCTTTCCGTGCTTCCGCTGGCATGAATTAATCGTTTCTTTGCGGATTCTGCCACCGGGTGGCAACATCGAACAAAAATATCTCTCCTCGCGGGCGAAGGCCGACGCCGAGCCTGGGAAAAGGCACGAAGGCGACGCTCGCCGAGCCAGGTGTTCAGTAGCAGAAGGAGTTCCTGTAAAGCGAGCAGGGTTACGTCGTAGATCTTCATCCACACTCAGATGAAGGGGGGAAAAAGAAAACCATGTATTTTAAAAATCTCCACTGCTGTTACAATACACTTTTTTTTTTACCATATATACTTTTGCATAAAGATAGAATTACAGTATCAGTCTGTTTATAGATGATTTAACACTTAATACTGTTCTGTAGTGTAAAAACATAAAACCACAAAGATGTACTGTATGTACAGATGTCTCTTTGTATGAGGATGAAAACATTATGTACAATGACACAGGAAGAGGGTGCGTGTGTGTGCGTGTGTGTGAAGGATCCACAGCAGCAGCGATGCAAGTTCTCTGCTACACATGAGCATTTTTCCCCATGATTCCTGCTCAGTGTCAGGGTTCGAGTCGTCGCTCTTGGTGCAGCCCGACCCCTTGAGCTCGAGATCTGTTTCTCCTGCACACGAGTCTCACAAAGGCCAGGGTAGGTCGCTGAAGTCCACCGGGCCTCCGAGGCCTGCGTCGGCCTCCAGCAGGCTCATGATGACGGCCATGGCTGCCTCGTCGTTACTGGGGCTGCTGGAGCCGGGTTCGTCCATAATGTCGATGCTCAGGTGGGAGTTATCGCCTACGGAGAAAGAGGAAAAAGATGTATAACAAAGAAAAACGGTACTAATAGTCAAAGTACATGGTAACTGACAAACCTGCACAGGTAACGAGTAACACACATACATGAAGGCGGGGCAGAGAGACAGTTCTGACCACTAGGTGATGTTTCTAGGTTGTGTTTGATTCCTTTTCAGCAGCTTTATACTTGTTAAGTACGGGTATGTGATACGGTGATCGCGTGTACATCCTGTGGTCAATCGGTGCATCGCTTGTGCATGTGACACAGAATAGATAAGTAAAAATAATAATAAGTAAAAAAATAAGTTAATAATAATAATAATAATAATAATTACTTCTCTCCTCTCAAAGTTAATTAGACGATGACGTTAAAAAAAACACCACCACTCAAAGCCTAACTTTACTGTCCTGAAGTTAAAGCTACATAACACATAAAGCTCCGACTGTTGACACTGGAGACTTCACCGTATCATATTAAGCCTGTTCATGTGGAGCGTCTGCCTTAAAAGTCTCCTACGTTTCTAAGCTGTTGCTATAGAAACAATCGTTTCTAAAACCGAGCGTGTTATTTGTGTGTTACTACACAAATAACACCTCTTTTCTATCGTAGTAATGTAGAGACGCAGCTACAACCGCGTTTTGTGTAGTAACAGTGTTTAGCTCAGGAGTTATTGACTCAGGAAACTCCAATCTGTGAATATGTGACCAACTTTACTTAAGACGCCGAGGCGCTTTTTTCCTTCTCGATAGGTGAGTAACGTTGGTTTTGTTTTGTTACACAGAACTAATATATGTCTTTGTCCTTTACATGATTATGCTTGTGTGTCATTTTTGCTTGTTTGTTTATCTACAATCGTATTGTTCTTCACTTCAGCTATGATAAAGACACATTTCTTTCCATTAGTCGCCTGGGTTACGTATGTATGTGTGGGCGGAGCTATCGATACAGGGGTGGGACCCATTCGGGTTAGGGGCGTGTTTGTTTTGGTGATTTCAAATGTCAACATTGGCTTTCAAACATCGGAGACCCCACCTTTAATACAGACCTGTTAGTACAGACCTGCTGTTAGTGAAGGGAAAAAAAAACCTGACCAATCAGATTTCAGAATTCAACAGCATCACAGTATAAATCATGGTATTGAATCAAAAGGTGATGTTTAAAGAGACACTGACTCATTATGGAGTTGTTGGAGTACGGGTAGCCGATCGAGTCCGGTCCGGGTCCGAGCCCGCTGGACGCCAAGTCCGGGGTTCCGCCGTTTTGTATCTATAAAAAAAAATGAAAAAGAGAGTCATGAACTTGTAAGTACATCAACGACCATGAAACATTTAAACACTACTAACAGCAGCAATTTTATTTAGAACACTGCGGTGTAAATAAGAGGAAGTAAAACTAAATTAGTTCCATGTATTTCTATATTTCAAAATGAGCAACAGCAAATGAGAGAGAGAGAGAAAGTCCATTTAAATAAAGGATAAGGAACATCAGGGAGATCATGAGATCTTTAGATCGTGAGATCTTCACTTGTTAAAGACCTGGCTGACGTTTTTTTAGGCTGATCTTAATGCACCAGTTCCAGAGTAAAGTGTGTCAGAGGCTTAGAGTAAAGCGACAGAGAAAAGGAAAGAAACTGATTTCCTCCTCTCACTTTCTTGCCCCCCTCCGAACAGGTGTCAGGCGGAGGAGTGCTGGTGATGTTGAGCGGGCTGGAACCACAGCTAGATGGAGACGAGCCTCGAATCCTGCAGAGGAGAAAAGGAGATGATTCAGAGAGCGAGTGAGAGAGGAGACGAGAGGAGGAAAGGTCAGGAAACCTTTGTCGGATGAAAGTCTACACTCACCTCTGGATCTCCATCACCTCTTCGGCGATCATGCGTCCGATTTTGCCCGCGCCGGCTCGCGTGCCTCCTGGGATGCCCGGGAACGTCTGGAGAACTCGCTTCCCTCCACCTGCCAAAACACAAAGACCTTCGTCTGAGCATACAGGGAAAATATCACGGTCACTGGTGCACTTTAAAGGTCAATCAGTGGTACAGGAACTAAAGAACATTTAATAGTAATAAAGTTTGCATGAGGAGGAAGTCAGATTTAAAGGGAGTCGGGGAATCGGACCGTCTCCGGATGTCAGCACGCTGTCCATGCTCTGAGGCGAGGAAGCCGACTGAGGATAACCGGCGTCCGTTCCTTCCGGCAGCACGCTCCCTCTGTCAGAGAGCAGAAGATGCGTTTACGACATATGATACACCATGTTTACAGATTGTGTTGTACATGTTCTCTCTCACTCTCTGGAAAAGACTCGACACTGAGCACATAATCTTTGGGTGGAGTTTCAGTCTCTGATATTATTCTGTACCAGGACACGGTTGTTACTTTGCGCAGTCAGTATTCACACACCTCCAGTGTGATCTATAGGGTAGGTGGTGCTGATAAAATACCGATTTGAGTGTAAGGAAGAGAGAAAAGCAGGACGGAGGATCTTACGAGACCACGGTGTTGGTGGAGACGATGTACTCCACCTCTTTGGTCCAAGGGTTCATGAAACTGAACCAGCGGCTCCGCAGAGTGATGAAGGACCCGTCTTTGATCTTAAACTTGTAACAGTTTGTGGTGATCTTTTCTCTCATCTGCAGAACTGAGAACAAAACAGAGTTCATCACTTTAAATCCTCCAGAGCCCAAAGCACTCAAACCGGTAACGTCGGAGGACGGAGGGACGGAATTAAATCACCTTGTCTGTGGCACTCGGCTAGATGTCCGATGTCGTCCTGATGGAAATACTCGTAGAAGGACGTTCCCAGAAGCTCCTGAGGTAAATACGCTAGAATGGCCGTCGCTCTAGAAGGAAACGAATGCAAACGTGGTGCTTAAAGGAGAAATATGTAAACAATCTGGCAGTCCGTTAAAATCCAACGAAACCAAAAGTCCACCGTAAATATCCTGCATGATTCGTTCACTCATTCATTCACTCATTTTGTACCGCTTATCCGAACTACCTCGGGTCACGGGGAGCCTGTGCCTATCTCAGGCGTCATCGGGCATCAAGGCAGGATACACCCTGGATGGAGTGCCAACCCATCACAGGGCACACACACACACACTCTCATTCACTCACACAATCACGTACTACAGACAATTTTCCAGAGATGCCAATCAACCTACCATGCATGTCTTTGGACCGGGGGAGGAAACCGGAGTACCCGGAGGAAACCCCCGAGGCACGGGGAGAACATGCAAACTCCACACACACACACAAGGCGGAGGCGGGAATCGAACCCCCAACCCTGGAGGTGTGAGGCGAATGTGCTAACCACTAAGCCACCCTTCCTGCATGATCATTTTTAAAATCTAAAATAACCTCCAAAATTGATTTTATGCCCTCGTTTCATTTCTACCTGAAGAGAGCGACGCAGCGGCGCTTTAAATCCGTTACATATCGTAGAGCTCTAAATAGATCAGACGATTCTTAACTGCACTGCATCCTGGGATGCCGAGTCAAGCGGCTGCACAGAGATCTTGACTCCTACTCGTTACTATGACGTCGTTGGAAAACGGTGAGCGAGAAAATGAGTTCTTACGCTTTTGGGGTTTATGAGTTACGAGTGAGATGAGATAAGGTCTTTATCATCTACCGCTCGTGAACAGCGATGGCGAAAGGGACGAGGTCTGTCTCTCACCTCTGGTCGACGAAGACGAACTTGCCGTCGATGGCGTGGCGGGAGACGTATTCTGTGGGTTTGACGCGGATGTCCCCGTTCACCGGCTGGAGGACGATGTGGGGGTGCAGACGGCCGATGGCCACGAGGCAGCTCAGGTTGCAGCCCTCGTTATCAGGCTCGTTGTCCTCGTCCAGGCCCATCTTGGTAGGAGGCCAGCTCTTCAGGTAACCCGTGCTGTGGATGGTGCAGAAGCTCTTCCGGTCTGCTGTTAGGAGGAATCACGTCTTTAATCACATTTACATCTGACGTAATGCTGTGAGAATATTAAATATGACTACATGATTTTTTTGGAAATATATTAATCAGATATTACAATGTAAAAGAGTATCTGATAAATAACTATATACCTGATTGTGCAAATGTATTTACCCAGTTTTACCCACTCTAGTTATTTCCCACAAGATTACCCCCTCAGCCTCGGACAGAAGAGCTACCTTTCTTCTTGGAGCAGGTGGAAGGGAAGTCCTTGTCCTCCATTTTCACAGACGGACGGTTGCATTTCATCCTGCAGAAGAAGGAGCGTCGAGCTCCCGAGCAGAGCCTGGAGGGACCGGGAGTAATGTCTGCCTTTACAGGCAAACCAGCTGAGAGGGAGGGAGAGGGAGGGAGAGAGGGGAAGAAGGAGAGAGAGAGGGAGATGAAGAGGGAGAGGGATGAAGAGGGAGGGAGAAGGGGAGAGAGGGAGAAAGAAGGGAAGAGGGGGAGAGAAGGGAAGGGAGATGAAGAGGGAAGGAGAAGGGGAGGGAGATGAAGAGGGAAGGAGAGAGGAGAGGGGGAGAGAGAAGGGGAGGGAGATGAAGAGAGAGAGAAGGGGAGAGAGGGAGAGAGAAAGGGAGAGAGAAGGGAAGAGGGAGAGAGAAGGGAAGAGGGACATGAAGAGGGAGGGAGAAAAGGGGGAAGGGAGAGAGAAGGGAAGAGGGAGAGAGAAGGGAAGAGGGACATGAAGAGGGAGGGAGGGAGACGAGGGAGGATGAAGAGGGAGGGAGAAGAGAAGAGGGGGAAAGAAGAAGGGGAGGGAGATGAAGAGGGAGAGACGGGAAGAGGGGGAGAGAAGGAGGGAGGGAGAGAGAGGGGGAGGAGGAGAGAGGGGGAGAGAAGGAGAGAGGAGAGGGGGAGAGAGAAGGGGAGGGAGATGAAGAGAGAGAGAAGGGGAGAGAGGGAGAGAGAAGGGAAGAGGGACATGAAGAGGGAGGGAGAAAAGGGGGAAGGGAGAGAGAAGGGAAGAGGGAGAGAGAAGGGAAGAGGGACATGAAGAGGGAGAAGAGGGAGGATGAAGAGGGAGGGAGAAGAGGGAGGGAGAAGAGGGAGGGAGAAGAGGGAGGGAGAAGAGGGGGAAGGGAGAGAGAAGGGAAGAGGGGGAAAGAAGAAGGGGAGGGAGATGAAGAGGGAGAGACGGGAAGAGGGGGAGAGAAGGAGGGAGGGGGAGAGAAAGAGAGAGAGATCAGAGCTGATAGAACTTTTAACGTCCCCCCACCAGCATTCTGACGTCATTGCGTGTGAACCGAGCTGATGAAGGTTTTAAATCATACTTTTGGCATCGATGAGTCTTTCTCTTGGCGCGGCGTCAGATGATGACAGCTGCTCCTTCACTTTAGCAATGTCTTTTGGATGCAGGTAGTCAAACAGGCTCTGACCAATCAGATCGTTCTGCACAAAAGCACACAGTGAAATATTAATTATGCAGATTTATTTAAAATATATATACACACACACACACACACACACACACACACTGTATATATAAATAAAGTACCTGGCTGTAGTTGAGAATTTTATACACAGACTCTGAGACAAACAGGATTTTGCCGCGATCACAACCGACAACAAACAGGAATCCATCGGCAGCCTGCAGAGGAGAAAACCCTTTAAAACCTGCATGTTGTAGTAATGATGATAATAATAATACTAATAATAATAAATAAATATTGCAAATATTGTAAACTGACTCTCAATATCAGGTGCTTGAGTTCGTCGTCGGATAAAAACGCCGGCTTGTAGTTTGCCTCCGTGTACGGGTTTGTAGCCCCTGAAAAAGATCCTCGAAGGTTAACGTGAATCGAGACGTCTGGTGCTTTCACGTGGACAGAAAGCGGTAGTTATTACCTCGTAAGGTCTTCATGTGTTGCACAGCCATGCGCAGGACCGTGAGTTTGTCCAGCTTGCGAGACATGGCGTTGCACGTAGGCACCAACGACGCCAGTTCGTCTATAAAACTGTTCATCTTATCTCTGCGCCTCTTTTCGATCTGACTGTGGGCTTCCCTGGAAGAGAGCGAAACGGAATAAAAAACCTCGGTGACCTTCACGGTGACCTCGGTAGAAACCTTAAACACGTGCGCGTCTTCGATTCTTTAGTCCGTGTTTGATAAACGTTCCAATGGCGTTCTTACCTGGCGTTCTTTATCCGACCCTGCTGGTCATCTCTGAAATCAGAGCAAGGTGTTCATGCACATTTACTTTAAATTAACAAGAAGTAAACCAACATTAAGCGGAGAAGGGTTTAGGACTCACCTTCCTAGTTGTTTATCCTTATCCGTGTCCATACTGTCACTGGGAATTTAACAACACAGAACAATTAACTTGATGTTAACAAGACAGTCTTAAAGCTATGTATTTTTTTTTTAATGTTGAACAAGATACGAGTTTTATACGTACTCGAAAGAAAATCCGTCTATTCTGGAAGAAACAGAGACAAAAGTATTGATATTCACATTAACATGCGTGTTGTACTGTGTGTGTGTGTGTGTGTGTGTGTGTGTGTGTGTGTGTGTGTGTGTGTGTACTCACTGGTACTCTGTGGCACTGCCCTTCCTCTTGCGTGTGTAATCCATGCCTGGTGTTCCTACAGAACTACTGATCAGCTCTGTGGATCCAGGAGACATGAAGTCGTTGATGGTGGAGGAGATGTCCATTCTTTGGTCCGCCATTAGATAATCTGTGTGTGTGAGAGTGTGAATAAACACACCTGTAAACAGCGATTAAGGGGGCCAAGCACTTTGTGGCCCCACCCCATGATGTACAAGGAAGACTATCGGCACTTGTTACCATGGAGATAAATGAACGATTTAACGAGCACAAAAGTATCTGATACTATAATAATGTACACACACACACACACACACACACACACACACACAATAAAGGAAGAAATTCACCATCATGGCAGTAAATTGAGCTGAACGCACTCACCTCACGAACCCTGACGCTGGTTTTCCAACACGGCCGGCAGCAGCGTCCTGGAACCTGAAAGAAAAACGTTAAAGTTTTAACACATTAACCAAATTTCCAGCCAGACAGCCGTCAAATCACCCGTTTCATCCACTTATCTACTGACCCACCCATCAGATTTATCCATTTATCCTTCACTCATCTATCTATCAAACACCAAGCCACCATCTATCCATTTATCCATCTATTTACCCACCCATCCAGTTACCTATCCACCCCTCCGTTACCCCGTGTATCCGCCCAACTATTTACACATCTTCATACTCTCCGTAATCCCTTTGGGGGAAACTGTATATTGATGATGTACGTTTTCCATCCTGCATTTCTCCCCTCTATCTACCCACCCATCATCCACCCGAACGTCTTTAGGAGAAAAATCCATATCCTCCCTATTGATTTTAGATTTGAGAGGGGATCAGATTCCTCGGCTCACTTCGGCGCTCGGGTCCATTTTAAATCCAATCATTTGAAAGCGTTCGGCAATATTCAGTGTCAGTAGACCTTCATGTCCTTGTCTACGTGTCAGGTTTCGTATTTTAGGCCAATTTCTATACAGCCAGAAAATCATTTGTCTCTTTTTACTGATTGTAAACGTCCCATTAGTCGGTTTCCCTTCGAGCAGCGTGGAATGTCAGTGTTCTGGTAAAAAGGATTAATAACAAATAAATTCCATAACAGCGTCACGTCTCATAACATATCGTATTTAACACCGAAGAGGTCGAACCTGTCGCTTCCGTCAGTACTCTCGCGTACGGATTACACGCCGTTGTGCTACCGTGTATTTAGATATATACGAAGTCACGTTTGTGTCTTTCTCCTAAAAACGTGTTTCTACACACGTTTTTAAACCACAGACACAAATAAACACACATTCCTTCCACTCTATATTTCTGTTTGGGTCTCGAATTCGACATCATTCGCATCCAGACGCGACAGCCGGTCGGCGAGGAGGCGGGAAAAAAAAATAGATTTTAGATTATTTTCTTGTCTGTTTTAATAACAAGATGTAAAAATGTTTACCTCCTTTTCAGTGTTGATAAAAAACTAACATCTATATTTTTAAGGTTTATTTTAAAACTCTTAATATAAAGGAGTCTCGTGTGTCGGCGTTACCTAACAGGACAGAGGAGTTTAGGCTTTCTTGGCAACATAAGCTGCGTTTTATTTTTTAATTTTTTTTAGTTTTATTAATTAATTTAAAAAAATTAAGGGGGGTATTTTTTTTATTTAATTAAAATCAGCTTCATCTTTCCGTTCTATTCAGTTTGCAATTATTTAAAAAATGTCAAAGAAAGAATTATATTAAAAAAATGTAAAATACATTTAAGATTTTTTTAAATTAAAATAGCCTCCTTTCATTTCTGTACAGTTTGCAATTATATATTAAAAGAATAAAAAAAGTCAGTGAAAGGATGATGCAAACCGCCCCCTGCTTCATGCTACGTGCCCCGACTATACGATGAGAAAGTTCTCTCTCTCTCTCATCCATCTATAATAGCAAACCTTGGAATAAACCTGGAATGAGATGTTTAACAAGCTACTACGGGTGCAAATACTTTTGGCAACGGGTGTTGTTGCTCCCTCTACAGACACGGCCTTAGGAACATTGTGTCCCTCAAACCAGTAATACATCCTGCACATGTGCTCTCTCTCTGTCTCTCTCACACACAGACGCACACACTCTCTCTCTCTCTCACACACATTCTCTCTCTCTGTTTCTCACACACTCTCTCTCTCTCTCACACACATTCTCTCTCTCTGTTTCTCACACACTCTCTCTCTCTCACACACACACATTCTCTCTCTCTCTTTCTCACACACACTCTCTCACACACACACACTCTCTCTTGCTCTCACACACTCTCTCTCTCTCTCTCACACACACTCTCTCGCTCCCTCTCTCTCTCTCTTTCTCACACACTCTCTCTCTCTCTCTCACACACATTCTCTCTCTGTTTCTCACACACTCTCTCTCTCTCTCTCACACACACACACACACACACACACACATTCTCTCTCTCTCTTTCTCACACACACTCTCTCACACACACTCTCTCTTGCTCTCACACACTCTCTCTCTCTCTCACACACACTCTCTCGCTCCCTCTCTCTCTTTCTCACACACACTCTCTCTCTCTCTCTTTCTCACACACACACACTCTCTCTCGCTTTCACACACTCTCTATCTCTCTCTCTGTCTCTCTCTCTCTCACACTATTTTCGGGAACTGTGACGTCACTCTCCACCCCGTGCCGTCCAAATCTCTCCAAACCGGTGGCATTCGTTTGTGCTGGATTTATGCCCGTTTGTGCCATTAAAACTAACCTGGTATATCCGAGCCCTTCTTAAATATAATGGGAAACATACTTGTTTGGGACGGTTACGTAACTCTCCACCCACTATCGTCTAAATCGCTCCAAAAAGGTGCCAATAAACATTGAATCTTATTCCCTTCCTTAGAAATAACAAATACAATACGGGACAGTGACGTCACTCTCCACCCCACTTCGTCCAATTCGGACAAAACCGGTGGCGTTCGTTTGTGCTCGATTTGTGCCTCTAAAATAAACATTGTATCTAATTTGCTTCTGATTTGTATCTGATTGGCACAAATCGAGCACAAACAAACTAAACCGGTTTTAAGCGATTTGGGCGATGTGGGCGATGTGGGGTGGAAAGTGATGTCACACGGTCAAAAAAAAATGTTTAATATTTCAAACACCAAACCAGCACAAACATTCGTTTTTGCGGCACAAATCAGCACAAACGTAGCACAAACGAATGGCATAGTTTTGGTGATTATTTCTTTTATGGGGTGCCAACTTCACAGATGTAGAAAAAGCAGCTGGTACAAACATTAACATCCATCAAAAAATATTACATAGCCAGTATACTGTGTAATGCGCATCACTGTGAAGCCTGGGCACACTGCGCTTTACGGACAGACGCCCAGGCACACTGGGCTTTACGGACAGACGCCTGGGCACACTGGGCTTTACGGACAGACGCCTGGGCACACTGGGCTTTACGGACAGACGCCCGGGCACACTGCGCTTTACAGACAGACGCCCGGGCACACTGCGCTTTACGGACAGACGCCCGGGCACACTGCGCTTTACAGACAGACGCCCGGGCACACTGCGCTTTACAGACAGACGCCCGGGCACACTGGGCTTTACGGACAGACACCTGGGCACACTGGGCTTTACGGACAGACGCCCGGGCACACTGCGCTTTACGGACAGACGCCCGGGCACACTGCGCTTTACAGACAGACGCCCGGGCACACTGCGCTTTACGGACAGACGCCCGGGCACACTGGGCTTTACGGACAGACGCCTGGGCACACTGGGCTTTACGGACAGACGCCCGGGCACACTGGGCTTTACGGACAGACGCCCGGGCACACTGGGCTTTACGGACAGACGCCTGGGCACACTGGGCTTTACGGACAGACGCCCGGGCACACTGGGCTTTACGGACAGACGCCCGGGCACACTGGGCTTTACGGACAGACGCCTGGGCACACTGGGCTTTACGGACAGACGCCCGGGCACACTGGGCTTTAGGACGGACGCCCCGGTACACTGGGCTTTAGGACGGACGCCCGGGTACACTGGGCTTTATGGACAGACGCCCGGGTACACTGGGCTTTACGGACAGACGCCCCGGTACACTGGGCTTTACGGACAGACGCCCGGGTACACTGGGCTTTACGGACAGACGCCCCGGTACACTGGGCTTTACGGACAGACGCCCGGGTACACTGGGCTTTACGGACAGACGCCCAATTTTAAATTTAAAACGATCCAAAACGTCACGTCTGTTGTATGCCAGCACCATTAAATAAAACGTAAACCTTTACCGACTAGACAACAACACAATGAATTATTCTGTCTTACTTATTATTCATATATATTTAAGTTTAAAGCCCACAGCAGTGAGGGTGAGATGGTAAGGAGGTGGAGAAGGTGGAGAAGGTGGAGAAGGTCCACCAGCTTCATCTTGCCTTTGTATAAGAATAAAACGTTCCCTCTGGCATGAAAAGTCCCAAGACAATAATATAGAAAAATAAAGCAGACACACAGTAAGGAAGCGGCTATGTGTGTGTGTGTGTGTGTGAATGTGTGTGTATGTATGTGTGGGTGGGTGTATATGTGAGTGTGAGTGTGTGTGAATGTGTGTGTATGTACGTGTGGGTGTATGTGTGTGTGTGTATGTATATGTGTGTATGTATATGTGTGTATGTGTATGTTTGTGTGTGTTTATATATGTGTGTGTGTGTGTGTGTGTGTGTGTGTGTGTGTGTGTGCGCGCGCGTGCACTAGGTTTGCCTACTTAGGTAACGTTTGCCAGTTAAATGTCACTAACACCCCTCCTCCTCCTCCTCCTCCTCCTCCTCATCCTGCTGAAAATCAACATCTGTGTCATTCTGAGGGAAAACAAACACTATGACACAAACACTGTCCCTTACACACACTTAATAACCGTATTATAAACACAGGATACTCACCCGAGGCGTTAAACAGCATCACATTATGGTCGCTAACACTGCTAATGCTAACTTCGCTCTGCTAGCTGGCGCGCGCTGTGTAGCTCAAAGGAACTGTGACATAAACACACACACAATCTCTGACCTACTTTTCTTCTTCCGTCGGGCCACTAACCTACATTTCTCATCCAATCACGTCTCCCAAACCTCTTGCGCTCCTTCGTGCGCCAATCAGCACTCTGCTTTCGAAGCTAGAGCGCATGATTGACACTCGAAAGGACCAATCAGGACAAAAGGGCTGGTCGTGACGGTTACAAGACATGGCTGATAATTCCAACAGTCAGTAGCAGTAAAAATAAATAAATAAATAAATAAATAAATAAACAAACAACATAAGGGGCTGTTTTTGGTGTGACACAATGACGTCCTGTAAGGGAAATGAGTCTGGAGCAAACATACACAGGAAAAGGAAATGAGCCATGAATTATATACGACATTATACACATACTTATATATTATTATATATTATTAAATATTACACACCTTCTTCCTCAAAATTATTACTAAAACATACACTACTGAAAGCTAAACTAATATTTATTATATAATAATTTAATAAATATTGAATATAATATGATTAAATATTATTATATATTATATTTATTATATATATATATACACATATATATATATATGTGTATATATACATATATATATATGTGTGTGTGTATATATATTTATATTATATATTATATATTATATAAATATATTTATTATATATATTATTTATTTATTTATTATTTATAGGTATTTATAGGTATTTATTTACCTGTGTGTTGTTAAACCTCATAAATAATATATATATATAAATACACACGCATATATATATATATATATATATATATATATATATATATATATATATATATATATATATATATGCGTGTGTGTGTGTATTTATATATATATTATTTATGAGGTTTCACAACACACAGGTGTGGACATTAAAAGATAAGATAAGAAAGATAAGTTATACCTTTATTCATCCCACAATGGGGAAATTTCCGTGTTACAGCAGCAAAGAGAAAGAAATATATATCAAATATATAAAAGACATAAAATAATATACAGTATAAACACAACACAATGTATAAATACAAAGAAGAAAATAAAGAAACTACAAGTAAGTAGTTACACTAACAGACATATTGCATACAGGTAATATTGCACTTTTTTTTTATTTCTTTTATTGCACGTGTTGTTTAAAATACTTTGTTAATGTTTATTATTGCAGTTAAGCAGTAATAGCTGTGTAATTATGGTGACTGGTTCACTGGGAGCAGCTTTGGTTGTAAAGTCTAATAGCAGCAGGGAGAAAAGAGCGAAAGAGCATGAATTATATACAACATTATACACATACTTATTATTATATATTATTAAATACTACACACCTTCTTCCTCAAAATTATTACTAAAACATACACTACTGAAAGCTAAACTAATATTTATTATATAATAATAATAAATATTTAATATATTATTAAATATTATTATATTTATTATATATATATATATATATATATATATATATATATATATATATATATATATATATATATATATATATATATACACACACACACACACATACACATATACATATATATATATATATATATATATATATATATATATATATATATATATATATATATATATATATATATATATATATATAATTTATTTATTTATAGGTATTTATAGGTATTTATTTACCTGTGTGTTGCGAAACCTCATAAATAATATATATATATATACGTATATATATTTATATTATTTATGAGGTTTCGCAACACACAGGTGTGGACATTATAAGATAAGATATATATCTTATCTTATACCCTTCTTTTAACTCTATGTACAGCACTTTGGCCAGTTCAGGCTGATTTCAAATGTGCTTTATAAAATAAAATTGAATTGAATTGTAAGTGATTTATCTTGGTCAGGTTCACTGTGGATCTGGATGGTAATAATAAACACAGCATTTCACACTGATTTCTAATCACACAAACTTTCTTGCCACCTTCATCCTTGTTTGGCTCAGTAGGGATGTATTTATCTGTCTCTCTCTCTCTGTCTCTCTCCTTGCTCTGTCTTTCACTCCTCTCCCCCCATCTCCCCCCTCTCTCTCCCCATCTCATCTCACCTCACCTGCCCCCCTCTCCCTCATTATACAAATTACAGAAAATACAAATTGATGATTGCCATATACCATATTTAACAACCTTAAAAACACAAAAGAATTACACATTAAAAACACAAATTACAATATAAAAAGCTTAAAACCAATTCTCCCCATTAATCTGATTAAAATCAGTACCTGTACTCTTATCTGTTTAACTCCCATGAGGACACTTCACAGTTCTAGGCTGCTATACTGTTCATTAATCAATTGGTCTTTTCATCTCCTATAACACAGCCTTGAAAAACACCAAACAGCTTTTCTTAGCACATGGTACACAAAGAGGAAGTCACCAAGTTTGACTTCCTTTTATACTCTCTTGACTCCTGGGATTTGTAGTCCACCCAATTTGTAGTCATACATCTTCTACCCCATTACATATGTATACTTCAATTACACATTTCACACTTGCACATTTGTACATACAAATTGTCTATATTGTGTATGTCATTTTGTTACACTGTGGAGCTTCTGTCACTATAACAAATTCCTCGTATGTGGAAACATCTTCTTCTTCCTCTTTCGGCTTTTCCCTTCAGGGGTCGCCACAGCGAATCATCTCTCTCCACCTAACCCTATCTTCTGCATCCTCAACATACCTGGCAATAAAGCTCTTTCTGATTCTGATTCTGATGTCGCCTTGGGGTTCTAAAAATGCATCAAAACCGCCGCCATCTTGGAACAGGGGTCTTGTCATAGAAAGTAGCTACAGTAGGTAACGCTGCCATCTCTGCCTGTACTTCGAATTCATGGACGATGCCTGACTTTTGTGCTGCGTTTGGATGTTCAAATGAAATAAATCTAAAAACCAGACAGCATGGGATTACATTTCACGAGTGAGAATGTGTTTTATGATATTGAATGTTAGGAAATTATATTTCTGGTTACGTTTGGTTTGTTTCAGTCCTTGGTTAACGACCGCAGCTAATCCATGTTAGTTACCCATTAGTTTTTAACAGTTAGGAAAACCAACAATGTTTGTAGATTTCGAAGCTCTTAATAAGGACGTTAAAAATTGACCCATGTTTTTTTGCTTAAAGGTGAAAAGACCCAACTTTATGTATGTTTTGTAAGATTCCCTCATCTGTCAAACATATTTTATTAGATTGTCCTGGACTTAACACAAGCAGAATGCTCTTTTATACAGTTACTTAAGGACATATTTGCTGACATTATACCTGAAAATGTTTTGGATTTTTTTTATCGTATGTTAATTTAAAAAAATGTATAATATGACATTTGGTCTTCAGGATCACATTGTTGAGACTCAAGATGGCATAGACAACCATCACTTTAGCTTCATTTCACTAGTTGTCTGTACCTTTCATAAGTTGAGACAACACCATGTCGCAAAGGTTCATACTCTGCAACTGCAGAGCAAAAGTGTCAGGAAGAAACTGTGTAAGGTCGTGTTGTTGTTGCAGGGAAACTAAACACTTAGTTTTAAATGGTTAACTCAGCTGACAGTCCTGGAAGGATGTCACCAGTTAGCTTGGCAGTGTAACACACAAGTTCAGCCTCAAAGTCAAACTTTGTTGTTGTTTTTTTGGTTTATGTGACTTTAGTACATACTTATTTAATGTGGCAAAAGTATTGCGGGACAGGAATAAAGAAAAGATTGAACAGTCTTTGGCACCTCAACTATCTAACTTTCACATTATGTTCCTCACAAATTTGTGATTTGCTTCCACCTGCAAATTGCTTTGTGTATCATATTTAATAACCCAATCCAATTTAAATATTTAAATGAACATGTATAGTCACACCATTGTAGCAGTGTTACATGCAGTAGGCTATAAGGTAAGTAGCGATTGTTCATTTGAAGTTTACTCAAGTGGAAGAATGTAAGTAATAAACTTACACCTACAAGCACTATGTATTATATATATATAAGTACAGTGACCCATACTCAGAATTCGTTCTCTGCGTTTAACCCATCCAAAGTGCACACACACACACACACACCGTGAACACACACCCGGAGCAGTGGGCAGCCATTTATGCTGCGGCGCCCGGGGAGCAGTTGGGGGGGTTCGGTGCCTTGCTTAAGGGCACCTCAGTCGTGGCCGGCCCGAGACTCGAACCCACAACCTTAGGGTTAGGAGTCAGATTCTCTAACCATTAGGCATTGACTTCCCCCTAAGATTATCTTAATGTCAAAACCTTAAATTTTCTCTGGACTCAATGATAAATACATGTCTGACTTTGGAACGAAGCAAAAAAAAAAATTCATGACGATTCATGGTGATTTTATTTCTTTTCCTCCATTGACGCTGCTGCATTAAGAGGAGGGGGTCCCCTGTACCAAGATGGCGGCTCTATTGACGCGTTCGTTCCAACGTACTGCCGTAACCAAGGCGACATCTAGTGTATATATCTATTATTTCGTCGCTGTATACTACGTCACACGTAAACCGTTTTCGTCATCATTCCGCGCTGCCTGTCATCGGCCCCTCTTACCAAAACATGTAGGAAACGTGACCGCTTGTGGTGTTAAAGCAACATTTTGCACGAATTCAGTGTTTTATTTGTTCTCTTGCTTAATTAGTCTGAAATAAGAAGAATAATAATGTGCCAATGCTAATACAGTCTGTGTAATTAGACTAAAAGGAGATCAACATTACAGGAGAAACATTTGGTAAGTTCATCTTCTGTCATGTCAAATCTTATGGCTTTAATGTGTTCAGTGACACAAAGATCCAGCTGAAATCACAGAGATGATAAGAGTTGATCTTTATTCCTTACTGAGATGAAATACAGCCTTAAAGCAGAACTGTAGAGAATTGACTTAAAGTATGAGAGTAAAGGTACAAGAAAGATTCACAGGAGACTGTTTCGGTTCCAGAAGAGACGAGTTTGTGTAGATGAAATAAATAAAGTGGAGAAGTGAAGTAGAAGGAGGTCACAATGATCTGTTTGGATTCGTCAGGAGTTTATTGTAGAAAGCTGTCTGGTGCTACAATGTCACAGACACACAGAGATACAGACACAGAGAGATACACAGATACACAGTGATACACACACAGAGATACACACAGAGATACAGACACAGAGAGATACACAGATACACAGTGATACACACACAGAGATACACACAGAGATACAGACACAGAGAGATACACAGATACACAGTGATACACACACAGAGATACAGACACAGAGATACAGACACAGAGAGACACACAGAGATACAGACACAGAGAGACACACAGAGATACAGACACAGAGATACACACAGAGATACAGACACAGAGATACACACAGAGATACAGACACAGAGATACAGACACAGAGATACACACAGAGATACAGACACAGAGATACAGACACAGAGATACACACAGAGATACAGACACAGAGATACACACAGAGATACAGACACAGAGATACAGACACAGAGATACAGACACAGAGATACAGACACAGAGATACACACAGAGATACAGACACAGAGATACAGACACAGAGATACAGACACAGAGAGACACACAGAGATACAGACACAGAGATACACACAGAGATACAGACACAGAGATACAGACACAGAGATACACACAGAGATACACACAGAGATACACACAGAGATACACACAGAGATACAGACACAGAGATACAGACACAGAGATACACACAGAGATACACACAGAGATACAGACACAGAGATACACACAGAGATACAGACACAGAGATACACACAGAGATACACACAGAGATACAGACACAGAGAGACAGACACAGAGAGACACACAGAGATACAGACACAGAGATACAGACACAGAGATACACACAGAGATACAGACACAGAGATACAGACACAGAGATACACACAGAGATACAGACACAGAGATACACACAGAGATACACACAGAGATACAGACACAGAGATACACACACAGAGAGACAGACACAGAGATACAGACACAGAGAGACAGACACAGAGAGACAGACACAGAGATACAGACACAGAGATACAGACACAGAGATACAGACACAGAGATACACACAGAGATACAGACACAGAGATACAGACACAGAGATACACACACAGAGATACACACACAGAGATACAGACACAGAGATACAGACACAGAGATACAGACACAGAGAGATACACAGATACACACACACACACAGAGATACAGACACAGAGAGACACACAGAGATACAGACACAGAGAGACACACAGAGATACAGACACAGAGAGACACACAGAGATACAGACACAGAGATACAGACACAGAGATACAGACACAGAGATACAAACACAGAGATACAGGCACAGAGATACACACAGAGATACAGACACAGATACACACACACAGAGATACACAGATACACACACACACACACACACACAGAGATACAGACACAGAGATACACACACAGAGAGATACACAGAGATACACACACAGAGATACAGACACACACAGAGATACAGACACACACACACAGAGATACACACACAGAGAGACACACAGGGATACACACACAGAGACAGAGATACACACAGAGACACAGAGATACACAGATACATACACAGAGAGATACACACACAGAGACACACAGAGATACACAGATACACAGAGAGACACACACAAAGATACACACACAGACACACAGAGATACACACACAGAGACAGAGACACACACACAAGACACACAGAGATACACACACAGAAGACACACAGAGATACAGAGATACACACAGAGATACACACACAGAGATACACAGAGAGACACACAGAGACAGAGATACATACACAGAGAGATACACACAGAGACACACAGAGATGCACAGATACACAGATACATACACAGAGAGATACACACACAGAGACACAGAGATACACAGATACACAGAGATACACACACAGAGAGATACACAGATACACAGAGAGACACACACAGAGACACACAGAGACAGAGATACACAGAGATACACACACAGAAGACACACAGATACATACACAGAGAGATACACACACTGAGATACACACACAGAGACACACAGAGATACACACACAGAAGAGACACACAGAGATACACAGATACATACACAGAGAGATACACACTCAGAGACAGACAGAGATACACAGATACACAGAGATACACACACAGAGACACACACAAATACACACAGAGGCACACACACAGTGACACACACAGTGACACACAGAGAACCTGATCTGTGACCCAGTCGCTTCATTCTCCAGGGTGATGCTTATGAATCAAACCTCAAACATCTGAATTGTTTTTCTACAGGAAAAGCTGCTGGACACGATGGGAGCTGAACAGAGCGGCGATGCTGAGCATAAACATTCAGACTACAGTGCATCAGGTAGGATTTGACTTCATTATTAACAGGAAACACATCAGATAAAGATAGCAGTGTCTCTCAGCTACAGTGTGTGTGTGTGTGTGTGTGTATATATACAGTGTGTGTATATATATAGTGATTATTTTTGATTGTTTTAGTTTTTTGTGTGGTTGCTATTGATTGTTAAAATGACTGACACAGAGAAATCAATTCAGTTAGTGTATTGTTAGGAATTTGTCCTGTGAGGATGGTTCAGGAATGTGGAGAGAAACTAAACACACACACACACACACACACACACACACACACAAAGTTGAACACGAGACAAAACAGTCTCATGAACACAGAGTCCAGTGTGTCACTAACCAGTCCAGTAATTATTGTTTGTTTCTTTTTTCTTCTTTACTGTTAGTTGTGCCGTCACCAGCGAAGCACAGAGCAAAAATGGATGACATCGTGGTGGTTGCTCAGGGAACGCAGTCTTTACGTAACATCCACAACGACCCCGACGTCATCAAGCTTCAGGAGATTCCCACGTTTCAGCCTCTGCTCAAGGGTGAGTGTGCGAGTGCAGACCTACGTGTATATAGTAAATGGGAAGGATTTCAGACACGATAACCTCTCATGCCCCCTCTCTCATGCCCCCTCTCTCTTATTCCCTTTCTCTCATTTCCCCTCTCGCTCATTCCCCCTCTCTTAAACCCCCCCCCCTCTCATTCCCCCTCTCTCTTATTCCCTTTCTCTCATTCCCCCTCTCTTAAACCCCCTCTCTTATTCCCTCTCTCATTCCCCCCCTCTCTTATTCCCTCTCTCATTTCCCCTCTCGCTCATTCCCCCTCTCTTAAACCCCCTCTCTCATTCCCCCTCTCTTATTCCCTCTCTCTTATTCCCTTTCTCTCATTTCCCCTCTCTTAAACTCCCCCTCTCTTATTCCCTCTCTCATTCCCCCTCTCTCTTATTCCCTCTCTCATTGCCTCTCTCTTCTACTCTCCCCTCTCTCGTCCTGCCCCCCTCCTCTCTCTCTCTTCCTGCCCCCCTCCCCTCTCTCTTTCTCTCCCTCTCTCTGGTGTTTAGGTGTCCTGAGCGGTCAGACGTCCCCCAGCACTTTGTCTCTGGAGAAGCTGGACTCTGTGCAGGTGCTGCAGCTGTGTTTACGCTACCAGGATCACCTGCATCAGTGTGCCGAGGCCGTAGCCTTCGACCAGAACGCTCTGGTCAAGAGGATCAAAGAGGTTCGTCTGAAACCAGGATGTGATGAAAGATCTTTTTCTTACCCTCTTTCTATCTGTTACTGTAGAGATGATAACGTATTAGAAGTAGTGCATTAATACAAACCTGTCACTTAGGTTCCAGTCAGGGCGACTGTCCGAGCCTCGTCGTTAAATAAAACTAATGCGCTTTCTGACCAATCAGATTTGAGAATTTAACAGCGCTGATTTGAACAGTAAAGGACACTAGGTGTTTAAAAACCTAGGTGTGTGTGTGTGTGTGTGTGTGTGTTTCAGATGGACCTGTCGGTGGAGGCGCTCTTCAGCATCATGCAGGACAGGCAGAAGCGCTACGCCAAATATGCCGAGCAGATTCAGAAGGTGAATGAGATGTCCATGATCCTGCGAAGGATTCAGATGGGCATCGACCAGACCGTGCCCCTGATGGAGCGCCTGAACAACCTGCTACCCGAGAGCGAGCGACTAGAGCCGTTCAGCATGAAGCCTGATGCCGAGCTCAAGTAGACTTCAAACCGCTCCAACGTCAAAATCCTGTGTAAATAGAAAATTACGTTTTCGAAAAGAAAATTAACTTTCCAGATATAATCGTGCAGTTTCAGAGCATCTTGAAAAGTCACGTCGGTGATAATTTGCACTCGCGGGTCTAGATGTGATGTCACTCGTCCGACCGTACGGTCACGTTTTACACGTTTACATGTTTCAGTGTTTGTGAATGTTTTGTCCTCTGCAGCTGAATGTCGTAATACAAAGTGAAGCTTGTTACTGATTGCTTTTTAGATTCCATTACAGCAGTAATTATTGAGTTGTTACTGAGATCATGGACAGACGCAGATGCTGAGATATTTAATTTGTGAAAATTAAACTTTTATGTTTGTGTGTAAAACTCTGAATGTTCATTTACTCTGCTAAAAACATCCACACACATCACAAGAATTTTAGTATAAAACTTCTGTATCACTGTATTTTTTCTCCTCACTGAATCATTTATCTTACTTAATCACACTTTAACTCTTATCGTGCCCCTTTTCACCTACCATATTTTTTAATATAAAAATTACACTTTTTTCTTTTCTACAGTGTATATTCATCTTTCTGACTCACTTGTCTTATTGATTCACACATTACTGAATCACATTTTTCCTGTATTAAATATCATTTTCTCTCACACTCTACCTCTCACTTACTGTATTACTGAATCACTTTCCACCCACACTGAATCACTTTGCCCCATCCTGAATCACTTTGCCCCCACACTGACTCACTTTCCACCCACACTGAATCACTTTGCCCCCATACTAAATCACTTTGCCCCCACACTGAATCACTTTGCCCCCATACTGAATCACTTTCCACCCACACCGAATCACTTTGCCCCATCCTGAATCACTTTGCCTCCATACTGAATCACTTTGCCCCCATGATGAATCACTTTGCCCCATACTGAATCACTTTGCCCCCATACTGAATCACTTTGCCCCATACTGAATCACTTTGCCCCCATAATGAATCACTTTGCCCCCACACTGAATCGAATCACACTTTACCATACTGAACGATTCATTACCCTACCAAACATTTTTATTCCCTCACTGACTCAATCTTGACTCGGATCAGCAGTTATGCTCCTGTCCAGCAGGTGGCAGCAGAGAGTTCTGATCTCTCCCTCAGATCGGTGCAGATGAACAGATGTCTCTGCGTTGATGTTATTTTAAACAGCTTAAATGGCAGCTCGCTGTGTTAACGGTGAGAACTAAGTGGAGTAGAGAAGCTTGAGTAAGAGCCATGAGGCGCCGCGGATCCGTGCAGCAGAAAATCCCGTGTGTTTTTCTCACTGAGGTTAAAGAAGAAGCGTCCAGAAAACGGGACGGTCAGGTAAGGAGTCACGGGAACGCGCCTCGAGCACGCGCAAAGGCATACATTAGTGTAGTGTACATGAGTGTAGGGGACATGGGTGTAGGGGACATCAGTGTACATGAGTGTAGTGTACATGAGTGTAGGCGACATGAGTGTAGGGGACATGGGTGTAGGGGACATGGGTGTAGGGGACATGGGTGTACATGAGTGTACATCAGTGTACATCAGTGTAGGGGACATGAGTGTTGTGTACATGAGTGTAGGGGACATGGGTGTAGGGGACATCAGTGTACATCAGTGTAGGGGACATGAGTGTTGTGTACATGAGTGTAGGGGACATGGGTGTAAATCAGTGTACATTAGTGTAGTGTACATGAGTGTAGGGGACATCAGTGTACATGAGTGTAGGGGACATGGGTGTAGGGGACATCAGTGTACATGAGTGTAGTGTACATGAGTGTAGGGGACATGGGTGTAGGGGACATCAGTGTACATGAGTGTAGGGGACATGGGTGTAGGGGACATCAGTGTACATGAGTGTAGTGTACATGAGTGTAGGGGACATGGGTGTAGGGGACATCAGTGTACATGAGTGTACATGGGTGTACATGAGTGTACACCCTTGAGTGTACATAAGTGTAGGGGACATCAGTGTACATAAGTGTAGTGTACATGGGTGTAGGGGACATCAGTGTACATGAGTGTAGTGTACATGAGTGTACATCAGTGTACATAAGTGTAGGGGACAATGCGTGTAGGGGACATGGGTGTACATGAGTGTAGTGTACAAGAGTGTACATCAGTGTACATAAGTGTAGTGTACATGGGTGTAGGGGACATCAGTGTACATGAGTGTAGTGTACATGAGTGTACATCAGTGTACATAAGTGTAGGGGACAATGCGTGTAGGGGACATGGGTGTACATGAGTGTAGTGTACAAGAGTGTACATCAGTGTACATAAGTGTAGTGTACATGAGTGTAGGGGACATCAGTGTACATGAGTGTAGTGTACATAAGTGTAGGGGACATCAGTGTACATGGGTGTAGGGGACATGAGTGTAGGGGACATGAGTGTAGGGGACATGAGTGTAGGGGACATGAGTGTAGGGGACATGAGTGTAGGGGACATCAGTGTAGGGGACATCAGTGTACATGAGTGTACATGAGTGTACACCCTTGAGTGTACATAAGTGTAGGGGACATGGGTGTAGGGGACACTCGGTGTACATAAGTGTAGTGTACATGGGTGTAGGGGACATCAGTGTACATGAGTGTAGTGTACATGAGTGTACATCAGTGTACATAAGTGTAGTGTACATGAGTGTAGGGGACATCAGTGTACATGAGTGTAGTGTACATAAGTGTAGGGGACATCAGTGTACATGGGTGTAGGGGACATGAGTGTAGGGGACATCAGTGTTGCGGTTTGGGATGATGTCTATTTGTATTGCGTATTTGTATTTATTATTTTTCACCCTTTTACATTAACAAATAAAAAATAAATATATGAGATACGTATTGTTTATTGGTTTATTAAGCGTCTCATTCATCTAATCTTGTTCAGCGTGTTCTATGTTCAGCATTTTCAGGTGGTTGCCACTGAAACGCTGAACCCCGCCGCCGTGGAGTCGGACATCTACCACGCGGTCGCCACTGAAAAGTTGGACGGCACGTGTTGCTACGTCACTCTGTACAGAGGTGCCTCACATCTGCATACTGGATATAGATAGTGTGATGTCATTTCCTGTGTTCTATATGCACCCTTCCTCATACATCAGCTTCTAAACCATACTGCCCCTCCCTCCCTCCCTCCCTCCCTCCGACCCAGCCAACCACGACCGATTTCTTTTAACGTACTTGTTGCCACGGTAACAAGCCTTCACACCTTCATGGTACGCATAAATTAGAAATCGCGTACGAAGAACCATGTCCAGGTTTTGTTTTTCATTTGTTTTGAAGGAGAAGCGTACCTCTGGGCTCGTCTGGATCGGAAACCCACCAAGCAGGCGGACAAGAGGTTCAGGAAACATCAGCACGCTCAGAAGACCTGTAAAGGTATCGTTTATATTAGAATCTCCATCAGTCAGCAGGTTACAGTCGGGCTGGACGGTACAGTAAAACACATGTGTTCTCTAACTCGAGGTTTCACGTGGAATGTTGAAGAAGATTTCCGGACCGTTCCTGAATCCTGGATCCCTGCACGTCGAGTCCGGTACGAGAGCGGTCACCCGGTACCTGATGAGCACGGACACATCCCAGGTAAACGAGCCTAAGGTTTACAAACAAAATGATTTCGTCTCTTTGCGGTTTGATTCGACCCTGAATGGAATTAAGGAAACCAAAAAGAAAAAAAGACTCTTTTCAATTCGGTGACTGAAAACTGAATCTTTACCAAAGTGAGAAATATCACCTGAGCACGATGGACGTGAAGCTGATTATATACGCACAGATAATTACGGCACGGCGCGTCTGCAAGACGTTCGGCTGGGTTTAGCATTTTTAAAAATAAAAACGCACGACGATTCACTTCCTGCGGATGAGTCGATTCGATTCAGAGTCGAATCACTTTCTCACTTGGACACCTGCCATAGCTACGAATGAGGTTGTGCAGAAGCCGGTGAGCTCGGAGAAGAGGACACGCCGTGATCGTGTTTAGACCTGTTCTCTACCGTGTTGCTAAAAGGTCGTTAGTTTACTTTTAATTTGTTTGTTTTTTTTTTTAATATAAGAAGAAATTCTGATATGCAAATGAATGAAACGTTGGGCGGGGCTAAGAATATGGTTCACGTGCAGTGCAGGGTCTTATGTTATTCATACACACATTCTGTTTACTTAACAAATCTCTAATGAAATACGAAAGTGAAATGATCGTTAATGTTTAAACGTGTTTCTGTTGGAGTAGATTTAGTGGGCGGAGCTAATCTTGAGTGATACTTGCATACACATGAATCGTGGGATTTATAGGACATTTTGAACTGAAAGGTTTGTTTATATGCGATTCTTTTGAAGGCTGGATTCCAGTGGATAAATCTAACAAGCAGTACTGCTGGCACGCGTCCGTGGTCGACTACGACGCCCGAAAGGCTCTCGTTCTGAGGCCGAGCGACGAGGATGAAGCCGTGCTGGAAATCGTCAGCGTTTCTCTGAGCGAGCTGATGGAGCAAACGCTGGAGCTCATTGGGACCAACGTGAACGGAAACCCATACGGTGAGCCTTACTAGAAATGCTAATTAAAACGAAAAGAAAACGTGTCTGAAGTTAAAAGCTACTGAAATGATCAAGCACCGGTTTGAACATCAGGTTTGGGCAGTAAGAAGAATCCGCTCCATGTTTTGGTGCCGCATGGAATCCTGCGTGTGAGGAACGCTCCTGCAGTGGAGTTCCATCAGCTGCACTCGTGGTTTCGGGACAGTGATGAGGGCCGTGTGGAGGGAATCGTTTGGCACTGTAACGACGGAGCGCTTGTCAAGGTAATGTCCTCAGCCTCTCTTTCTTGTTTCTATGACGACGACTCGTCATCAACGTTGTAAATACTAGGGATGAGCGAGTACAGCATTATCTGTTAACCATATGAATTATCCGTATCTGTATCTGTACTCGGACTGGGTGGGGCCTAATCCGGAGGTAGGCGGGGCTTGTCTTGAAATGGGCGGGGCTTTAACTGGTAATAATTAATTTGGTAATAAAAATAACCACGTCTGAACGAACCCACGTTTACCAGAACTCTACTGGTTAGTAAGTACGTATTATTAACGTTACAACCCGAAGTAAAAATCTGTAGAAACCCTAAACGTTAACGGAAAAGACCCGCGAACCCGAGTGACTGAGGGAGAGACAGAGAGCTGTTCTGTGTGTGACTGTGAGTGAGCAGAGCAAGACACAGCAACACAATACATCTGTATGTGTGTATGGGAGGGGCGCTGTGACTAGCCTATCACTGTAGGGGAGGGGCGCTGTGACTAGCCTATCACTGTAGGGGAGGGGCCCTGTGACTAGCCTATCACTGTAGGGGAGGGGCGCTGTGACTAGCCTATCACTGTAGGGGAGGGGCGCTGTGACTAGCCTATCACTGTAGGGGAGGGGCGCTGTGACTAGCCTATCACTGTAGGGGAGGGGCGCTGTGACTAGCCTATCACTGTAGGGGAGGGGCGCTGTGACTAGCCTATCACTGTAGGGGAGGGGCACTGTGACTAGTCTATCACTGTAGGGGAGGGGCGCTGTGACTAGCCTATCACTGTAGGGGAGGGGCACTGTGACTAGCCTATCACTGTAGGGGAGGGGCGCTGTGACTAGTCTATCACTGTAGGAGAGGGGCGCTGTGACTAGCCTATCACTGTAGGGGAGGGGCACTGTGACTAGCCTATCACTGTAGGGGAGGGGCGCTGTGACTAGCCTATCACTGTAGGGGAGGGGCGCTGTGACTAGCCTATCACTGTAGGGGAGGGGCGCTGTGACTAGCCTATCACTGTAGGGGAGGGGCGCTGTGACTAGCCTATCACTGTAGGGGAGGGGCGCTGTGACTAGCCTATCACTGTAGGGGAGGGGCACTGTGACTAGCCTATCACAGAACGCTGACACAATCAGATACCCAATGATGATTTTCATACAATCCGAGCACAGATATTGACTCGTATTACTCGTATAATACTCGTACTCAGCAGAAGTGCTTTATCCGTACCAGATACTCGTTTCAGCCGAGTATCCGGCTCATCTCTAGTAAATACCATGTGATCTATCCATCTCTCCTCTGACTCTATCTATCTACCTGCACTATCTATCTATCATTACAGATACATCGGCACCACTTGGGTCTGAAGTGGCCCGAGGGCGACACCTTCTTGAACTCCAGGCCCGTGGTGGTCCGCTTATCCCAGCTCCCGTTCCACCTGGACGTTTCACCTGACTCCAGGAAGAACCTGTTCTTCGCTCTCTCCAGCCTCGCCGGACGTCGTTTCAGCTCCGTCAGAGACGTCCAGCTCGAAGCCTGATCGGCTACACGACATTCCTTTTCCTCCTCAACCGTGTGACCTGCTTTTACAACCAGGTTCAGGATGAAGCAGCGGTGTAGAATTCTTTCCTGAACCTCTGCCCTAAAGTAGCATTTAATCCCAGATGATTTAGGACACGATGCCGATCAGGAGCCTGAAACGGTGGGTTGAGATGCTCTCGGTTTTAAGAGGAAGATTAATTGTGGATTTAATTTATTTAGCCAAAAGTGAAGTATGAAACATGTATATACATAAACACTGCTCCAATAAACACCTCCAACATTTTCAGCTCAACTTCTGAAATCTTTTTTTGACACAAAGGAACAATTTTGTGGCAGTGACAAAAATATCACGTTGTCTCTTCACCAGTGTGATAAAAACACTCGACTGACCTTCTTCATAAATAAACTTTTTACACACAAAATACATAAACTATAAAAATACACAGAGCTTCTGAGTGGAATCATTTACACCTCCCTCTCTTTGTCCTTCTCCCTCCACTTTCTCCTTGTCCCGGTCTTTCCCTTTCTCCTTGTCCCTCTCCATCCTTTTCTCCTTCTCCCTCTCCCTTCTCCCGGTCCCTCCTTTTCTCCTTTTTCCCTCCCTTTCTCCTTGTCCTTCTCCCTCCCCTTTCTCCTTCTCCCGGTCCCTCCCTTTCTCCTTTTTCCCTCCCCTTTCTCCTTGTCCCGGCCCCTCCTTTTCTCCTTCTCCCTCTCATTTTCCCTCTCCTTCCCTTTCTCATTCTCCCTGCCCCTCCCCTTTCTCCTCGTCCCTCTCCTTCCCTTTCTCATTCTCCCTCCCCCTCTCCTTTCTCCCTCTCCTTTCTCCCTCTCCTTTCTCCCTCCCCTTTCTCCTTGTTCCTCTCCTCCCCATTCTCCCTCCCCATTCTCCCTCCCCATTCTCCCTCCCCATTCTCCCTCCCCTTTCCCCCTCCCCTTTCCCCCTCCCCGTTCTCCCTCTCCTTTCTCCCTCCCCTTTCTCCCTGTCCCTCTCCTTCCCTTTCTCCCTTCCCTTTCTCCCTCCCCTTTCTCCCTCCCCATTCTCCCTCCCCATTCTCCCTCCCCATTCTCCCTCCCCTTTCCCCCTCCCCTTTCTCCCTCCCCTTTCTCCCTCCCCTTTCTCCCTCCCCTTTCTCCTTGTCCCTCTCCTTCCCTTTCTCCCTCCCCTTTCTCCCTCTCCTTTCTCCCTCCCCTTTCTCCTTGTCCCTCTCCTTCCCTTTCTCCCTCCCCTTTCTACCTCTCCTTTCTCCCTTCCTTTTCTCATTCTCCCTCTCCGTGTCAGCTCAGTGACTCGTCTTTTGGGATGTCCACTTCTACTCCGAAGCGTTCTGCCAGTTTTTTCAGCTGCTCCTCCAGGATGATGTTCTTCTTCACCTCTACGTTGTAATTGAACTTGAGATCTTCGAGCTCCTCGAAGAACGTCGGGTCGAAGTTCGCCAGTTCTTTGGTAATTCTTCGGATTTCGTCCTTAAGATAATAACAGATACGAGCGAATGGTTAGAGGAAGCGTTTGAGGTGACGCTGTGGTGAGATGTATAATCTACCTGTCACATAAATGCTGATGACTGAACACGGTTACGAGTCGAATGTGCGACTGTGAGACGTCCAGCTCGGGTCGTATAATAACTGGATGGTGATATTGTAGAATTATATGTGGAAATACCTGCAGCTGGTTCTTCTCAGCGCTCAGTAACTTTATTTGGGCCTGAAGTTCTTTGTATCCTAGACAGAGAATTAGAAGAAAATGATTGATTTATTTATTTTCTTGATTTATTAAAATGATTTATTTATTTATTTCTATCAGAGATTTTACAATTAATGATTAAATAGAATAAACATCATATCAGCAGCATCCAGTTTTTCTAAATACACAAAAATACACTCACACACACATCAGACTCCTCTCTCTGTCTTTCTCACACACACACATCAGATTCCTCTATCACACACAACAGATTCCACACACACACACACATCAGACTCCTCTCTCTGTCTCTCACACACACACACATATCAGATTCCTCTATCACACACAACAGACTCCTCTCACACACACACACACACACATCAGACTCCTCTCTCTGTCTCACACACACACACACATCAGATTCCTCTATCACACACAACAGACTCCTCTCTCTCTCTCTCACACACACACACATCAGACTCCTCTCTCTGTCTCACACACACACACATCAGATTCCTCTCTCACACACACACTCACACACACACCAGACTCCTCACACACACATCAGACTCCTCTCTCTCTCACACACACACACACATCAGACTCCTCTCTCTGTCTCTCTCTCACACACACACCAGATTCCTCTATCACACACACCAGACTCCACACACACACACACACACACACCAGACCCCTCACACACACACACACACACACACACACATCAGACTCCTCTCTCTCACACACACATCAGACTCCTCTCTATGTCTCTCACACACACACATCAGATTCCTCTATCACACACAACAGACTCCACACACACACACACCAGACTCCTCACACACACACACACACAATCAGACTCCTCTCTCTCTCTCACACACACACACACACATCAGACTCCTCTCTCTCTCTCTCTCTCTCTCTCTCACACACACACACACACACCCACACATCAGACTCCTCTCTCTCTCGATCTGTGGTCCAAAGATGAACTCAAAATGCTCCTTTACCTGTAAGCAAACTAAAGGTTATGTGCTGCGGACTGATCAGCGTTACCTGGTCCTTCTACACGTGCTCCAAACTGCTCTTCGTATTTCCCGACGAGCTCGAGGAGCCGAAGCTTCTCCTTCTCCAGCTGGTGCTTTTCTAGCCTGAATACCGGATGTTAACTTTAACTTTAGTGTTAGCTCTCGTATTGTTAAGAAGGTTGTGAGTTTAAACCTCAGCACGCGTTAAAAAGCCATCATGAAAAAAATGAAGAAACGTAAGCGTAGATACCTGACGGACGTGAACTCCTTAGCAAAGCCGTCACTGGGGATGTTTTTCAGGATTTCGAGCTACCAAAAACAAAAGCATGTTAGATGTGTGTGTGGTGTGTGTTCTGACATATAAATCTAAGAGCGGCTGTTTACTGAACACACTTCTTCCTTCAGCTGTGTGACGGTTTGCTGCGTCTTCTGCTCCTTCTCACGGGATTCCTCGAGCTGAAGTTTGAGCTCCGAGAGACTTTTGTCCTTCTTCGACAGATCGTTCTCGAGCACCTTCATTTTATTTTCAAACAACCTGCAAGGAAATATTACACGTGGGACTGTGTATAACAGTCGGAAATCTTTGTACGCAGGTTTCTTCGTTGTTAGAGTAATACCTGGTCACGACTTGAGACTTCCAGGTCTTTGTATCTGCTCTATCTATGGATGGAACCTTGGATTGAGCCAGTAGAAGCTTCTGGTTGGTTTCCTCAAGCTCCAGCTTCAGCTTTTCGTTTCTTACCTCCAGACTGCTCTTTTCTACTCGCAGCTTCTCTGCAGCCTCTGATTCCTGCATCAGAACATTTCACATTTCAATGTTAATCTGTAAATGAGGGTAAATTCTCATCTTATATAACCTTAATAATCTTGTATTAAACTTCAGCACTTCTCTGTACATAAATGTGCGGTGATCTGGGAAACTCCATCAGATGTGAGCGTGGCTAAATTTTAACAAACAGCCAAAATCAAATAGAATCAAATCAGAATCAAATCA
Organism: Tachysurus vachellii; assembly: GCF_030014155.1. Lineage (NCBI taxonomy): Eukaryota > Metazoa > Chordata > Actinopteri > Siluriformes > Bagridae > Tachysurus > Tachysurus vachellii. Next base: position 2,390,927 of record NC_083472.1, on the reverse strand, counting down.
GAATCAAATACAATCAAACAGAATCAAATCAGAATCAAATACAATCAAATCAAATAGAGTCAAATCGGAATCAAATGGAATCAAACCAGAATCAAAAGGAATCAAATAGAATCAAACAGAATCAAATCAGAATCAAATACAATCAAATCAAATAGAGTCAAATCGGAATCAAATGGAATCAAACCAGAATCAAACAGAATCAAATCAGAATCAAATAGAATCAAATCAGAATCAAATAGAATCAAATCAGAATCAAATAGAAAGTCTAAACACCACATTTCACCAAAATGAAGCAGAAATATTTGTATTTTTTTCTGCTATACCTGCTGTGGAACCTCAAGAACATGAGCTGGTTCCGATCTACTTTATACACACTTAACAAGCTACGTGGACGGTTGTCTAGACTCGGTCTATCTCTGTCCGGGTAGAAGGAGGAGCTAGATGAGACCGGACTCCACCCTAATGGACGTTTTGTATACAAGATAATGCTGAGGTTAAGAAGTCTACTAAAACCTCGCACTCTGATAGCGAGCCGTGATGTTAGCTACAGAGGTAGACGACATTTCCTGTGCGAATTATGCAAAAATAGAAGGAATTTACATAATCTAATTCTGTCATTAAAGTGTTTATTGAGGCGTTATGAAGTTTGGAAGGAATCCTTCTGTAGCTAGTACAGTTAGCTTAAAGGAACATATGCTATATGTTTTAAAGTGTCTTATTAGAACTATGGTATGAATGCTGGACAGGCCACGCCCACAAGCAACAACAGGCCACACCCACAAGCAACAACAGAACAACTACGATATGAGCGAATGAAATGTCTTCACGCTGATCGATATATTTGTCGGATATTTACAGACGCGTCTAATCGGTTCGGTCTGTAATCAGATACTGACGGTCAGATCTTATTTTGTTTTATTGACTTAAAGCTTATCTGCATTTTTCCTTTTATTTGATGGACCCGTATCCTGTGTAACGTTGCCATGTGAACCCTTTTCCCAGACCTTTCTGATCTCCCTGCGCAGCCGCTCGTTCTCCATCACGATCTTCTCCGTTGCTTTAGCCTGTGACTCGAGTTTGGATGTCGTCTGATTCCTCTCCTTCATCTTGTCGTATTCCGCCTGAGTAAGACAAGACCGTTGTTGTGCACCGTGAGAGAAAGCAGCCCACGCATGAACGCAGGAGCTCTGTTCTAGGTGTGGCTGTATGTTAAACCTGGAGTTTCTGGTGCTCGTGCTGCAGAACGGTGAGTCGCTCTTGGATCGCCGTCGCCGAGCTCTTTTTCAGACTCTCGTTCTCTCGTTGCAATCGCTCCACCACCTTCTTCATCAGCGCGATGGTTTTCTCCAGCTCGGGGGCGCTTTTTCCACTTCGTCCGGACTGCGCTGTCTGTTGAGAGAAAGAAGAATGGAGCGGAACGACGGCATTAATTCGTTCGTTTGTTAATTGATTAATGAATCAATTGATTGGTTGATTCTAACCCTTCAATCTAATCAGCAGAAGTTCAGCAAGGTAACGACTTACCCCACGGACATTCCCCAGCTTCTTTTCCACCTCGGCTTTCTCCTTTTTCATAGCATCGCATAGTTCTTTGAGGTCAGACACCTGAGCCTAAAAATGGGGGTGGGGGTGGTGTAATGTTGTGACGTTAATTGATAACACTGGTTGGAAATTTATAAATACCGATTGGACCTCTGAAGTTTGGAGCGATCTTAGCCGTACCTTTAGACGTGGCAGGTCTTTGTTAGCCTGCTCTAGCTGAAAGCGCAGCTCCAGGTTCTCACTGGAGATCTTCAGGTTCTCCTTCTGTAGCTCGTGCTCCCTCTGTGTCGGGGTCCCAGCCGAGCCCCTGCCGGATGTCTGTGCACAAAACGACGTTTCGATAAACGGCACACAGTGAGCAGGCAACGCTATGAGAGCGAGTTTTGCAGAAATACATGTTTGCTACAGAACAGCAAGGGGTTCGAGCACTAAAAAACGAACACAAGCGAGAAGCCTACGCAGGTATGATGCCGACTGGGAGATCTTTCTCAATGGGACACGCTAAGGGTCGAATACCTCGTCTCGTTTCTCCTGTTCATTCTCATCCATTGAAGGGAGAGACTCCTCACCAGGAGCATGCATCATAGATGTTTCTCCATCCTCTAAAGCACTACATTGTTGCTGCTGAAGGTGTGCTTCAGACTCATGTGTCTGGCTTTTGGGAGACTCAGGAGTTCCTTCTGTCAGTCCTGGTTCTCTCTCTGTTGCCTCGTTCTTTTGCTCTCCGTCACCCTGATCTTCTTCTAACATGTGTTCTACTTCGTTTGGTTCCTTGTGTTCTTCAGAAGTGATTTCTAGGTCTGTCTGAGAATACACAGACTTTGTTCTTCCGTCTTCTTCCTCCCCTTCATGGATCTTGTCCTTTCCTTGTTCCGGTTCTACTGTATCTTTGCATTTGTGCAACGTTTCCTCTTCAGGTTTGATTCCTAAATCTAGATCTTGACCGGTGATCAGCGCGTCTCTCGTTTCTTCGTGTCCACCGTCTTCATATACTTCGTTCGTTTTAGTTTGAGCTCCAGTCATCATCTCCTCATGATCTCTATGTTGATGGAGGTTTTGGTCTTTGCTTAGTGTTTTTTCATCTTCGCTGGCGTTAGGAAAGAAACTGAACTGGGAGGAAGAAACCTGCGCTTTCTCCTTGGAATCAAATGGAGGGAAGATGAAAATGGTGACGGAGAAGAAAACCAGTTCGAACAAGAAATGCTAACATAGACCAGTGATTCTTACAGTGGAGTCTGAGGGTCTGTGATTAAAGATTTCTTATAATTAGTGGATCGAATGAGTTTAATATCTGAATATCTAGATCGTGTTTGTGTAATAATCTGTTGCTGTGGCTGCAAAATGTCTGTGAAACCCCCCGTCCCAGAAGTCGTTCATTTTATAAACAAAGACTAATACGTGACTGAGGAAGCCTTGTGACTCTCTTAAGGGTGCCATTACTTACGTGTAAGCTATTGTGGCAAAGAAACAAGCAAAGGATTCTTACAGACGGCCTGGATGGTGGCTCCTTAGCCAGCTGGCTTTCCAGCGAGTGAAGTCTCTCCTCCAGATAACGGTTCCTGATGTTCATGTCCTCCATCGCAGCATCACGAGGTAAAGCCTGCTGCTGCCTGAACATTTAAAGACTCTATCAGTGAACACGTGAACACTTGGAGGCCGACTGTGTGTAAATCAGACGTACCTGATGATGTCGATCTGTTGCTCCAGCTCACAGTTCCTCTTCTTCAGCTCCTCGATCTCTTTGTCGGCCTCGATGGTCGCTCGTGTGCCCAGCACCTGATCCGCCGTCACACCTCGACTCTTCAGCTTCCTCTGCAGGCCCAGTTTCTCCTGCTCCAGTCTGCAAGGGTTCAGATATTTATCAGAATATTTAGATTCAACCTTCTTTAAACTCTTAGATTAGAGAAGGTTCAATCAAACCTTGTATGACTGAGCACTGACGTTATTAGTTACAGCACGGTGTGTAGTGTTGTGTAGTGTTGTGTAGTGTTGTGTAGGACCTCGTGTAGTGTTGTGTAGGACCTCGTGTAGTGTTGTGTAGTGTTGTGTAGGACCTTGTGTAGTGTTGTGTAGTGTTGTGTAGGACCTTGTGTAGTGTTGTGTAGGACCTTGTGTAGTGTTGTGTAGGACCTTGTGTAGTGTTGTGTAGTGTTGTGTAGTGTTGTGTAGGACCTTGTGTAGTGTTGTGTAGGACCTTGTGTAGTGTTGTGTAGGACCTTGTGTAGTGTTGTGTAGTGTTGTGTAGTGTTGTGTAGGACCTTGTGTAGTGTTGTGTAGGACCTTGTGTAGTGTTGTGTAGGACCTTGTGTAGTGTTGTGTAGTGTTGTGTAGGACCTTGTGTAGTGTTGTTTAGTGTAGGACCTCGTGTAGTGTTGTGTAGGACCTTGTGTAGTGTTGTGTAGGACCTTGTGTAGTGTTGTGTAGGACCTCGTGTAGTGTTGTGTAGTGTTGTGTAGGACCTCGTGTAGCGTTGTGTAGTGTTGTTTAGGACCTTGTGTAGCGTTGTGTAGTGTTGTGTAGGACCTTGTGGAGTGTTGTGTAGTGTTGTGTAGGACCTTGTGTAGTGTTGTGTAGGACCTTGTGTAGTGTTGTGTAGTGTAGGACCTTGTGTAGTGTTGTGTAGGACCTTGTGTAGTGTTGTGTAGGACCTTGTGTAGTGTTGTGTAGTGTAGGACCTTGTGTAGTGTTGTGTAGTGTTGTGTAGGACCTTGTGTAGTGTTGTGTAGGACCTTGTGTAGTGTTGTGTAGGACCTTGTGTAGTGTTGTGTAGTGTTGTGTAGGACCTTGTGTAGTGTTGTGTAGGACCTTGTGTAGTGTTGTGTAGGACCTTGTGTAGTGTTGTGTAGGACCTTGTGTAGTGTTGTGTAGTGTTGTGTAGGACCTTGTGTAGTGTTGTGTAGTGTTGTGTAGGACCTTGTGTAGTGTTGTGTAGGACCTCGTGTAGTGTTGTTTAGTGTAGGACCTCGTGTAGTGTTGTGTAGGACCTCGTGTAGTGTTGTGTAGGACCTTGTGTAGTGTTGTGTAGGACCTTGTGTAGTGTTGTGTAGGACCTCGTGTAGTGTTGTGTAGTGTTGTGTAGGACCTCGTGTAGCGTTGTGTAGTGTTGTTTAGGACCTTGTGTAGCATTGTGTAGTGTTGTGTAGGACCTTGTGGAGTGTTGTGTAGTGTTGTGTAGGACCTTGTGTAGTGTTGTGTAGTGTTGTGTAGGACCTTGTGTAGTGTTGTGTAGGACCTTGTGTAGTGTTGTGTAGTGTTGTGTAGGACCTTGTGTAGTGTTGTGTAGTGTTGTGTAGGACCTTGTGTAGTGTTGTGTAGTGTTGTGTAGGACCTTGTGTAGTGTTGTGTAGTGTTGTGTAGTGTTGTGTAGGACCTTGTGTAGTGTTGTGTAGGACCTTGTGTAGTGTTGTGTAGGACCTTGTGTAGTGTTGTGTAGGACCTTGTGCAGTGTTGTGTAGTGTTGTGTAGGACCTTGTGTAGTGTTGTGTAGGACCTTGTGTAGTGTTGTGTAGGACCTTGTGTAGTGTTGTGTAGGACCTTGTGTAGTGTTGTGTAGTGTTGTGTAGGACCTTGTGTAGTGTTGTGTAGTGTTGTGTAGGACCTTGTGTAGAGCTCCTTCAGCGTGGCCAGTTGTTTGGAAAGGGATTCTGTCTCTTTCTCCTTCTCTTTTAAAAGATTACGCACTCTCTCCATCCTCGCCTGCCACTTTTTACCCTCTTCCCACCTCACCAGTTCTTCTTTGTTAGACTGCAAAGACAGAAAAAAAACCTGAGGTGTTCGTTCAAACTTCTGGAACATTCTATAGTATGTTTTCTTTTTTCTTTTGAAATCACGGGCAATGCTTTCAATACAAAATACACTTTTAGGGGGGAAAAAAGGCACTTTACAGACAGGTAAAACATGTTATAACACCTTTTAGCTGTGCTTATAACACCCTCTGTCTCTGTTACTAAGTAATAAATAAACAAACACATTTGATGTGTGGGGAAATTAAGCGAGACTCCTATAACACCTTAATACATTTAAAATAAATGGTTTCTAAACAAAAAAGGGACCAAATCAACACTTGAATGTGTCACATACAGGTTCCTGTGTATGATGTGTTACGTTACAGCTGCTGTCCGTCGTTACAGAGCCGTGAAATAAAAACAACAACCGACCGAACCAATCAGATTGGAGAATTCAGCTGCGCGGTGATGTAATACACGTGATCCAGGATGTTTCTAGATGGTGTTATTGTGTTTAAAGAATTATTCTTTCTGACACACTACAAGACACTGGGTCTAATTCGTGTCCTTTCTCACCTTGTCCTCCTTCACCGCCGTTTTTTTCTCCTGTGGCTCGGACACGTTCTTCCTGTCCAATTCCGACTCCAGTCTGCGGATCTTCTTCTGTAGAGCCTCTACTGAGGAGCCTTTAACTTCGCCTTCAGTCTGACCCTACAACACACACACACACACACACACTCTATCTTTAAACCTTTACGATGAGCCAAAATATCCAGAGAAATTCTCTGTTAGTTTCTTTGTGCTTCATTATTTAAGAAATTTAAGACTTGGATTTGGATTAATATCTAATTAGTACAAGTACTCAGGACTTTCTATTTGTGTTGTGTAATATTTTGTGTAACAGCGCCCCCAGGTGGCGTTTCTCTGATGTTGCCCTGTATCTCGGCATGAAGTGTCAGTGTCTCTGTACCTGCAGGCTGCTGCTGAGTCTCTTGACCTTCTGCTTCAGCTCCTCCAGGTGTTCTTCCAGATCTCCTTTCTCGCTCTGCAGTCTGCTCTGGATCTTCTGGTTCTTCTGTAGCTCTCGGCTCAGGCTCTCCACCTCCTCCTTCAGAGAGCTCTCTCGGGTTTTCCCTGCTTTCACGTTCTCCTTCCAGCTCTGCAGCTCCTCGTTCAGTTCCTTTACCCGGGCCTTACGATGTAAACACAAACACGCACACACACACAAACACACACACACACACACACACACACACACACACACACACACACACACACACACACACACACACAGAATAACATATAAAAAATGTACAAACATCTACGTAATCCTAACAAAGTCTCAATAGCTCTCTGAAGAGGTAGGGCCTGGGAAAAAAATGTAAATGAATTAAAAAAATTACGTATTATAATAAATGAATAAATAATATTTCTAAATTAATTATTACATTTATTATTATATTATTATTATTATATTATTATATATTAATATCGTATCGACAGACAGTTTTGTAAAAGCAACGCTACTGTATTGCTGTGAAATTGTTAAATCTACGTTTTGAGGCATATTTTGTATCACAGAAGTCCATTTAGTTTATACATCTTTAAAAAAAAAAAAAGGTGAAATGAAAGTATTTTAAACTGAAATGAATTTTTTTAAATAGAACACGGAATATAATATAGAAACATTCAAATAAAACGATGTAGATATTTCTTTATCAAATCATTTAGTAAAAAAAAAAAACTACTTAAAATAAGAACTTGTTCATTTATATAAGCTCCATGTTTTTAGTTTTATATATACATTCATTCATTCATTCATTCATCTTCTACCGCTTATCCGAACTACCTCGGGTCACGGGGAGCCTGTGCCTATCTCAGGCGTCATTGGGCATCAAGGCAGGATACACCCTGGACGGAGTGCCAATCCATCGCAGGGCACACACACACACTCTCATTCACTCACGCAATCACACACTAGGGACAATTTTCCAGAGATGCCAATCAACCTACCATGCATGTCTTTGGACCGGGGGAGGAAACCGGAGTACCCGGAGGAAACCCCCGAGGCACGGGGAGAACATGCAAACTCCACACACACAAGGTGGAGGTGGGAATCGAACCCCGACCCTGGAGGTGTGAGGCAAAAGTGCTAACCACTAAGCCACCGTGCCCCCTTTTATATATACAGTGTATTATAAAGTGTGTTTGTTTTGTACTTCCTGAGTGGCTGGGACTCGGGCACAAAAGTATTGGCACCCCCGCATGTATATGAAGGCATGCTGACGTTGTTATACTAATCACACCGGCCGATAATTATTAAAGCTGGTTTATAATTTCTAAGGAAATTATTGCTGCAGCACAGAAATGTGCTTTAAGAACCATTGGTAGAGTTATGGAATAGAAATATATCATAAAAGCCTGTTATGATGCTGTTGAATAACCAGTGTTTTCTCTGGTGTGAACAAATGCACATCTGAGCACATCTGCCCCTGTGTGTGTGTGTGTGTGTGTGTGTGTGTGTGTGTGTGTGCACTTCCTGTCTGAGCTCTGACCTTCAGCTCTTTGGTGTGTTTGTCCACGATCTGCTGAACGTTGAGCGCCTCTTCTTTCTGGGCCGCGTTTGCGATGATCTGTTGCTCGGCCTGGGCTGTCATCTGTGCCCGGAACTCCAGCATAGCTTTACTGAGAGCCTGCACGGCGAACAAAAAACATCAGCCCTGAGCTCACAGCTTGCTTGCACTTCCCTTTTAAACACATGCTGCATACCGTATGGAGCCAAATGCTGACATAAAACGCTTTCAAACCTAAAAACTTAAAAAGAGCTTTTCTCAGGAGAGGAAATCGATACGAACGCTTTTTCCACATCGTTCGTTATATCACCTTTAGCTGCTTCTCTTTAAGGGCCAGCTGGGCCTTCAGACGTTCAACCAGGTTCTTCATGGTGTTGCTCGGCGAGCGGATGTTGGCCTCTTTCTGGGCCTCCAGCTCGGTGCTGAGGTACTGCAGCTCTTTCTCCATCTGGGACAGCTGGGATCTCAGCTCCTCTGATTCCTTAAACATGGCCTTTATCTGCGATGCGTGCCTTTCTTCCAGTCTGGAAAACACACATCGAGGAGGAGGAAATCAGCGGGATTTCTGACATGATGCCAAATTCCTATTTCACTTTAAAGTCCCTTCTCCTCAAATCCAAATCCTATAAACCCCTAAAGCTGCGGTCCTACCACATCAACACGAATGTATCACACATGAGGCGCGGGAAGCGATCGGGTCAGGATTTAAATTAAAGTCGGACAGGAATTGATTTAGTTCGCTACAGGGCAATAATAAACGGAGCAATAATCTCAGTATCCAGAACACAGCTACTGATTAGAGATGAAAATTCCAGACGAAACCGAGTTTGTGTAAATGGAATTTTTGGATTGAATCCTTCTAATTCGATACAAAGATGTAAAAAGGTTTTTTTTTCCTTACAGAAAGCTTGACAGAACGTCTGGTTGAGACACGAGACTGGGACCCCGTAGGACACAAGCAGGAAGTGTTTTTCTACGTCTTTTTTACATCCGTATTCACTAAGAGATGCGATGAAGATAGCGTGAGAAAGACAACATTCGTTTACGAGCGGAAAGGGAACGATTCCTTTTTCCGTCTATCGAGACCGCTTTCCGTCGTCTTCCTCATAAGCCTCTTGTTCTAGACCAAGAATACGGACACACGTTTGTCCAAAAATGAAATGTCCAGTAGACCAGTGGACAAAGATTGTTAATTTTTTCTAGACAAATGAACCAGTTCTTATTTTTTAGTATAAAATAAGTCCACAGCAGGGCGGGACTCCATTATGAGACTCATCATTCTGAAAATACAGTCAACTGAGAGCAGGGAAAACTATTTTGCTTGGGGGTTTTGAAGAAATATGACACATTGATCATAGATATTAGTACAATGATTGATTTTAAGGTAATATTGATAGTTAGGTCTAAAGTCTGAGTCACACGGTGCGTCACCTGGCCGTTTGTGCCGCGTGCTCCTTGGCCTGAGAAGCTGTGACTTGTCTCTGTGTCTCCAGCTCAGCGCTCAGCACCTTCAGCTTGTTCATCAGCGATGACAGCGACGTGTCCTGCTCCGCCACCATCTGCTCCATTTCAGCCAGACGCTCCATCTGTTTCGTGGTCGGGATGTTCAGGGTGGGTTTCTTCATCAGTTCCTACAGAACCCAGATGTACAAATGTGTCGTCATACGATAAAAATCAACGCTTGTTATGTACAAATCTGAATAATTTCCTGGAGAAAACATCTTCATGTCGGTCGTTTACATTTATGGCATTTAGCTCTTATACAGAGCGACTTACATTTATCTCATTTATACACCGGAGTAATTAAGGCTTAAGGGCCTTGCTCAGGGGCCAAGAAGTGGCAGCTTGATGACCCTGGGATTCGAACTCACAACCTTCTGTTCAGTAGTCCAAAATCTTAACCACTGAGCTATCACAGTAGTGACCAGATATATTATCATCTAGTGCTTGCTAATATTATGAACAGCAGCTACGTTAATTCCTCTCCACTGCTTCTCTCTTTCTCCCATCCCGAGGCATCCAGAAATTGTACCAGCTCCGATTGTCTTCCGTGCCGTTAAGATTTTGGACCTCCACTGAGATGAGGGCGACTCTGTGAGGATCCTGAGGCATCTAGTGATGTTTCAGCTCCAGTTGGACTCTGCTATACTAAAGAGGAGATGTGGTCTCCATGTGGTCTTTGAGGATAACAATCTCCTCATCAATAGAACATTTATCAGACTGTATGTTTATAATCACACCCTCTAGTGTCACCCATATGAGGATGAGGTTCCCCTTTGAGTCTGGTTCCTCTCAAGGTTTCTTCCTTTACCATCTACGGGAGTTTTTCCTCCCCACAGTCACCTGAGTCACCTCAGACTTGCTCATTGGGGATAAATACATTCATTCATTCATTCATTCATCTTCTACCGCTTATCTGAACTACCTCGGGTCACGGGGAGCCTGTGCCTATCTCAGGCGTCATCGGGCATCAAGGCAGGATACACCCTGGACGGCGTGCCAACCCATCACAGGGCACACACACACTCTCATTCACTCACACAATCACACACTACGGACAATTTTCCAGAGACGCCAATCAACCTACCATGCATGTCTTTGGACCGGGGGAGGAAACCGGAGTACCCGGAGGAAACCCCTGAGGCATGGGGAGAACATGCAAACTCCACACACACAAGGTGGTAAATACCCCGGGGTAAATACAAACACATTTAAATACATCTAATATTAATCTTAACATTATTCTTTATAATAACCTTGTTTTATGTTTATAATTCGGTAAAGCTGCTTTGAGACGATGTCGATTGTGAAAAGCGCTAACCAAATAAACTTGAATTGAATATATGCTATAAGGCCAAAAGTATGTGCCCCCCAACCACTACAGACATATTCCTTCTCCAAAGTTTTGCCACAAATCCAGTATTACACCTTTGTATCAAACGTCTCTGTGTGCTGCAGCTTTACGTTTTCCCTTCACTGGTACTGAGACTTAAACCCTGCTCCAGCATGACAACGTCCCTGTGCACAAAGCTCCTGAGCTCCATGAAGACACGGAGTGGAGGTGAAGGTTGGAGTGAAGAACTCGAGTGTCCTGCACAGAGCCCTGACTCTGGAGCCCTGACTCTGGAGCCCTGACTCTGGAGCCCTGACTCTGGAGCCCTGACTCTGGAGCCCTGACTCTGGAGCCCTGACTCTGGAGCCCTGACTCTGGAGCCCTGACTCTGTCTCAACCCCACTGAACACCGTTGTGATGAACTGGAGTCTCCTCAACATCCCGACATCAGAGTCTGATCTCACTGATGCTCCTGTAGCTCAATGAATGAACACAAATCACAGCTTCGCTCCAACATCTAGTGTGAGAGAAGCTTCCCAGAAGAGAAGATTGGAGCTGATTATAACAGCAAACACAGAGGGAATAAATCTGGAATATAACGTTCAACAAACATGTATGGGTTTGACATTCAGGCTCCGCTTAATAATGACCTTCTTCTGTAAAACAAATCCGACCTAAATAGCTGTATATTTATTAAACCGGCTGAAGATAAAATCAGTTAGAGCAGATAGAACCTTACCAGAGTCGTCTGTCTGAAGCGATCCAGGGACGAGTCTGCGTAAAGGTCCAGCTGTTGGTGCAGGTTCCTCACTTCCTGCTCGTGCTTTTTTACCGCTTCTTCCTGTTCCTGTAAGCGCGCAGCAGAATGGGAGATGACAAAGCTAACCTCTGATCATCGTCGCACAACAGACTACAATGCATCACTATAATCAGTAACAGTATATGCTGTAGTGTTTTATTCCTCTTGAACCACTGCAGTTTACCTTCTGCATTTACATTCTGTATCTACCTGTCTAGCCCGGGACAGAAGGTTCTGGTACTTCTTGAGGACCTCCTCTTTCTGGTCGAGGAGACACTGCAGGTTGCTGATGGTCTGGTGAGCGATCTTCAGGGCGTGCTGGCTGCTCGTGTCGTCCTGTATGCTCAAGTCGGCGAGGAGCTTTTCCCTGTCGGCGGCGGCAGGGAGACGGAGGCGGAGCTCGTTGATGACTCGATCCCGAGACAGGACGTTCTGCTCGGCCTGCCACAGTGACGCCTCCTTCTCTTTCAGTTTCTGTTCGAGCACAACACAGCTGTTCACACTGAACTTTGGGCCATCAGATGGCACAAGAGTCTGAAGTCATTTATTTTCATGGCAATTTTCTAAGTTTTCTATTTCCATCTTTTGTTCTTTCTAACTTCTTTCGACATGCTGGTTGATTTTCCCCGATTTGGAAAGCCTTGCTAAAACGGATCATTTTCCGAAAGTTAGTAAACTTCATTATAACTGTGCTAGCAATAACAATACCACAAGTCACCACGATTATTTCACTGAACCACTCATCGCTTTACCTCCTCCAGACTTTTGCAGGTGGCTTGAATCTCCAGAATGGTGCGAACGTGCTCCTTTATTTTACTCAGCGCGTGGTCCAGCTGATGAGCTAAAGGCTGGTTCGGGTCCGGCACAGAACCCGTGGCTTCTTCGAACTGAAAGCACAAAACACACGCACAGAGCGTTCGCTGTAAGATACAACTATTTTCAGACAGTAATGGAGTAATGGTTCTATAGGCTAGAACTGAGGTAGGGCTGGGCGATACGGCTGAAAACCGTATCACGATATCAGTGTTTCGTATCGGTCGATATCGATAATTATTGATATTTTTTATGACCCATTTAAAATAAGGACCAGGAGAAAAATATATTACATTTAAACATTTTAATTTTAAACTTAACCTTCCTCTGATCGTAATCCCCTCAGTGATTAAGACAGAAATGTCAACAAGCAGGAAAACTCACATAATTATAATGTAAACATAAGTCTGAAGTCACTTAACATTTAAGGTGCAAACCGAAAGAAAATGTAAGAAATGCTTAATAAAGTGTAATAAAATAGTGCAAAGTGTTAAATATAAACATAGAGAAACCTGAGAAATTAGTGCAAGTTTAGTGCTAGGAAGTTCACTAGCTGTTCACGAAGAATAAAAAATACCGAACGTTTTATCGAACACATTTTTTTATTAATATCGATCACGTGTCTATCACGATACATATCGTTATCATTTTATCGCCCAGCCCTAAACCCAGGTCTAATTTTTTTGGGTGTTATTTATGATTCGCCGTTTAACACTGTGTATAATTGTCCTGCAGGTGTGTTTACAAACAGCTAATCAGAGCAAGTTTGGATGTTCTCGTAGAACAGAGTGTCTAATCTAGGAAATCCAACCTATTAGAACTACACAGTGTTTTTTATTCACTGGTCAGTTCAGAAATCTCCGTATTTACTGGAGCATTAAGACGTAATCAGACAAAGATTGAAAGGGAATCTGCTTTAAAGCTGCAGTCAGTGATTTTAGCAGACGTTTAACGTTAGTTCGGTAAAATGTTCAGAATAACGTCAGAATTATTGGCACGCCTGTATGTAAGTGGAGTAGCGACAGGACCTTCTGAGCAGATACGATGATTTGGTTCTGCTGTTTCTGGTAGGTTTCTAGCTGCCGCTCCAACTGAACCTCTCTCTGATCCCAGGAGAGCTGCTGCTCCTCTAACAGCTACAAACGCACACACACACACCACATACACACACACACACACACACACACACACACACACACACACACAGACCACAAACCACACACACACACCACAAACCACACACCACACACACCACAAACCACACACACACACACCACACACACACCACAAACCACACACACACACCACACACACACCACAAACCACCCACACCCACACACCACACACACCACACACACACACACACACACCACACCACACACACCACACAGACACACAACACAGACACACCACACACGTTTTAAAAGCCAGCTTTTGTGAAAAAAACAAAACATTTGTCTGATCACCAAACTGCATCTTTTACGTTATTCTGCTGCACCAGTTCCTCCTCCAGGCTGCTGATGGAGCGCTCCTGCTCGGCCACCATGTTCTTCAGGTACCTGATCTCCTCCCGCTGAGCCACCAGCTCTCTGTTCTTCCTCAGCTCCTGCAGACGAGCTTCTTCCAGCTTCTTGTGCCACTCGATGACCTATAGGGGTCAGCAAGCAGAAGAGTCTGAGTGAACCCATCTCCTCAGCCTAGAGTACAGTCAAAACACCAGGAGCTATAGAGATTTAACACGATTTTACCGAACATCAGCACAAGTGCAATGAAAAAAGCATAACTGTGTGTTTTTTTTAATATTTAAGGGATTTAAAGTTATTATCTGGGAAAAGCCTTCACACGCTTCACACGTTTATTACGCTTCACACGTAATAAACGTAACGTTTATTACGTTACACTGGGCAGCTATATACACTCCTAAAATAACTAATCTAAGTTACAAACATGAATCTGTGAAAGATGTTGACTCCGTGTGTGCGTAGTGATCTCATCTCATACCTTCTGAGCCCCTTTAACATCCTTCAGCGTGGCTGTGAGCTCCTCCAGACCCTTCAGACGGAGCTCCAGCTCCTGTGCTTTGCCCTCGGCCGTGCTGCGCTCCTCCTGCGCCCGGCGTGCCTCCTCCCGTGCCTTCGCCCTGTCCTCCTGCAGCTGCAGCATGGTGCTGGAGAACTTCTCCTGCTGGCTGATGGGCAATGCTCCGGAGAAGCGTCTGCGCAGGGCGTGCAGGGCCTGGCGAAGGTGTCGAGCGCGTTGCCGCCCCTCCTGCCTCGCCTGCCACAGTGCCTGATGCTGAGCGTCCAGCTGCTGCTCCGCTCGCAACCTCTGAGCTTCCAGGTGGCGAAGGCGGGTGGTGTAGGACTCCAGCCTGCTGACGGCCGTCGTCTCGCTCAGCTGCAGAGCCACGATGTGCTGATGGAGCTTGGCGATGAGGGCCTTCTCGTCACTCTGGGCCTGGTGGAAAGAAACCTTTATGGCATCGTTTCAAACATATTCCTGCACAAACTGTTTTTCTGAACCAGCACCTCACCTGATAATCCAGCACCTGCTTCCTGAGACACTCCACCTCCTTTTCCCGGGACTGCTGCCTGGCTTCCAGAGCAAATACCTGCGTTTTCGCTACGTCTGAAATCTCCCGCAATCTAAACATACAAGATCAGCATCCAAGGTAGAATTACTAATTGACGAGTAAAGAAACACATACTTGAGATCATTAATGGAAACTAACTTACTTTGACACCTCTATCCGGAGCTCGGCTCCGCTTTTCTCCAGCTCGGTGATGCGGCGCCGGTCGGCGTCGCTCACGTCTTTACTTACGCTGTCAGCCAGCTCATCTCGTAGCTCGCGCTCGATCCGCTGTGCCTCCAGGTTCTGCTTTGCCATCTGAACACACACACACACACACTTTTTACCTCTATAATAACGCTTTAGCAATACTTTTATTTTTCGATGAAACAGACAAACCTCAGCGAACTTGGCCTCCAGCTCAAAGTTGCGCTCCTCCACCTGTTTGAGCGAGTTCCTCGTGTGCTCGTACATCTTCTGAGCATGCTCGGCTCTCTGCCTCTCGTTCAGCTCCTTCATCTCCAGCGTGGTGATGCGCTTGGACACGGACACAATCTCGCTGTTTGCCAGAGCTTTCGCAGCTTTTTCCATACCACGCTGTCCTCCTGGGAAGAAAAAGAAGAAAAAAGATTTTATATATATAAATACAGTAATACCTCGAGATACGAGTTTAATTCGTTCCGTGACTTTGCTCTTATCTCAAAACAATTTTCCCGTTTAAATGAATTGAAATCCCATTAATCCGTTCCAGCTCGCAAAATTCCACTCCAGTTGTTTTGTTTATGTGTTTTGAATATGACAAATGTACAGTACTGTATTTATAAATGACAAATATTGTATAAAAACATACAGTAATGAAAGAGAATGTTAAAAAAATAAACCGGTTTTACTTTACGGAAGATGCGCACGGAGGTTGAGGGAGGAGTAAACAGGCGGAGGAGTAAACAGGAGGAGGAGTAAACAGGCGGAGGAGTAAACAGGAGGAGGAGTTAGGAGGAATTACACTTTCACTTTCGTTCACTTACTCGCTACTTTACACTCTTAATGCTACTTTACACTTAAATGGAACTTAACTAAACTTCACTAAAATGAACAAACAACTGAAATTCTCTTAACTTAACTGAACTTAATTGCTACAATTTCTGTTTTCTTTACATTCATTTTGCTTCATTTTCTTCACCGCTTTTCTCTTCACTTGTTTTTGCCTTTTTTTGTCACTCTTTCCTCACTAACATCTGCCGGTCGTTTTAATAAAAACCTGTCCGGTCGGCATATCAGATGCGGTGTAGTCGCAAAAGTTAAATTTTTTAACGGATCCAACGCTTAAAACGGCTTTTGCGACTCTCCACAGGAAATGAATGACTTCCTGTTTATCGGCCGTCGTTTGTCGTGTCCAGTGTAAAGGCGGCTTTAACCGAGTGAGACGCGGGAAGCTGAGGCGGGGAAACAGAGCACACGTGGTTGTTGGGGATCTTTGTTTCAGCGGCGGCGGCTCAGATGCTCGTATCTCACGCGTGGTTGTTGGGGATCTTTGTTTCAGCGGCGGCGGCTCAGATGCTCGTATCTCAAAAATATGCTCGTATCTCAAGGCAAAAGTTTGGTCGAATCACAGCTCGTATCTCAAAAAATTTGTATGTCAAAGCACTCGTATCGCGAGGCATCAATGTATATATATATATATATATCATATGCATGAGTTTTACCAGCAGTGTTGATGTTCTCCCAGGCTTGCTCTAGTGTGTGCAGCTTCTCCTTTGTTATCTCGAGCTCCTTGTTGATCTCGCTGATGTGCTCACGAAGGGACATGTTCTCACCCTGAAAGCAGAAAGCAGACGACGGAACGCTCTCGTTACCGCTAACCAGATTCAGAACGAAAAGCGGAAGAAAAACGGAACGTCTTACAGACCTCCAAATGTTCCAGCGTGGTGGTTCTCTGGACGAGGTGGTTGTCTTTCTGGAGCAGGTCTCTGTATTTCGTCGTGAGCTCGTTGTACTGCTTGTTCGCTTTTTCCAGCTCTGACGATGGGACGCTGTCGTCTAGCGCTTTCTGGAGAGCCGCCATTTTATACGCGGCCATTTCCTGCAAAAACAAAAACAGAGAACGCTAATAATCGATAAAGGCTATGAATGAATTAATATTACTTGATTAATATTAGCTCATAAGAATATTCATTGATGTATTGTTTCACTCATGTTTATATACACTTTATATTTCTACAGCCTTGATGTGTTTAAACTGGCTTTTGCTTTAGATTTAATGTTTAACATGTTTTAATATATATAAATAAAGATGGGAATCGTCAGGCAAAGTTGCACCTTGAACCTCTGCAGGTAGCCGATTCTCTCTGTGACGGCGGTTTCCATCTGAACGGAGTCGTCCTTCAGCTTGTTGTTCTCCTTCCTCAGGTGCTGCTCCTGCTCCATCAGGGTGGTGTAGCGGCGGGTCAACGACCTCTCGTTCACGCGCAGTAAAGTCGTTTTACGGGCCGCCTCGGAAACCTGCCTTCTGATCTCGACCGGATCTCGCTCCAGAGTCTCGAGCCAGAGCTGAGAATCCAGACGTCGAAAAGAAAGAATAATACTTTGAATCTAATATTATTACTAATTATTACTATATTAATATTACTAAAGTCGAGGTGCACGTTGTTTGAGAAATGCTTCAGAAAACCGAGTCGGGCCGACAAACAAAACAAACGTGTAGCCAATGAGCAGAAAGGGGCGTGTCTTGTCAGTATGTGGCGGAGAGAGTGTTCAGTGCGCAAGTGTGACATTAGCAGAAAGCGGTTGAAACATTGACATGGAGGATAAAAACAAAGAAAAAAAGCGAAGAAAGACTTACGATAAGGTAAGAAGTAGGACGTGTTAATATAGGATCAGCTTTCCAGCGCTGGAGAGAACTGAACGTCTTCCGCGTGAAACGGAGCTAAACCTTTCACGCTACAACACACAGTACTACAAAAAACACATGTGTATTACCATAGTATTACTCATTGTGTTCATTTATTGATAAAAATATCCCCTCGGCCAGCTGCCCAACAGGTTCCTCCATAATAGTTACCTGGGTTACGTATGTTTTTTATGGGGCGGAGCTATCAAAACAGGGGTGACACCCATTTGGGGTAGGGGCGTGTTTGTTTTGGTGATTTCAAATGTCAACATTGGCTTTCAAACATCGTGCACCGCACCTTTAATCCTTTCCTTGTTTACTTGTAACTAAGTCTGAGTCAGTCTTACATTATACTCTTGGATCTTCACTGCATCCAGCGCCTTCTGCTCATCCATTTTGGATTTCAACTCTGCAAAGCAGTCTTTCTCCTTTTTCCAGACCTCCTTCTCACTGAAACCGCAACAGACCAAATTACGCTCTAGAACCTTCTACAAAATGCCTGTGTTGTTATTCACCACATGAGCAGGACAAACCTTTGGTACTCTTTATACAGCAGTCCCTGTTGATGTCGTATGACGGCGAATTTCCTCTTGTACTCCTCTAACGCCAGACCGAGCTGCTTGTTCGACTCTTCTTTGTTTCTTAACTCCTGAAAAATACGGAGTAATTAAAGATTGAGACGTGTTGCGGTTTTGGTCTAATAGATCTGTGGCCTATATGATCACGAGTCTTGTGTGCGTTTGACCTGTAACAGCTGGATCAGGTACTCGTTAAGGGAATTGATGACTTGCGTGGTGGTTGGTGTCATTTCTTCAGGGAGAGGGAGCGGTTTAGGAGCTACAGCCGTACCGGCTGACTGCCTCACGGCCTCGACCTCGCTAGCAAAATGTGCAACCTGACACAAAGCGATCAGATAAAAGAAACAACATGTAAAAGTAGCTTGCATAAGTATTCACCCCTTTAAAACGGTGTTACGAACTGAGAAACGGATTTATCGCTGTAAAGTTGCTCTGGTATAAGGGGAATAAATCACTTTCCCGATGTATGATTATTTTCCTGTAACAGCTTGACCCAAAGTGTTTTATTCCTCATGGTCTACATTTTTGCAGCGTAAACTTGGTAAACGTGTTTAAGAGTGTAATGTGAGTGCAAGACAAACCTTTTCATTAGCTTTAATGAGCTGAGTCTGTGTGCTGGCTGCCTCTTCTCTGGCTGCCTTCATCTCCTGCCTCAGTTCCTCGTTCCTGCCAGTTAGCTGATCTAGCTGTGCTCTCAGGTGTGCAATGATATCAACCTTTCCCTCAGAGTGCTTCATCTCCAGGGCCTGGGCATAATAACACAAACGCTGCTTCAAAATGAAGTTAACGGAGCTTGTAGATGTGGTTTAGGGAACCTGAAACAAAACTTCATGTTGGAGTTCAACACAGGAGCGTTCAGAGGAACCGCCTTCTTGGACATTCGATTCATTTTTACCTTATTGATTCATTGAGTTATTTTCCTCAGTGAGTCAGTTTTTCTGAATCGCTTCAATACCTTAGTGATTCATTCATTCATTCATTCATTCATTCATCTTCTACCGCTTATCCGAACTACCTCGGGTCACGGGGAGCCTGTGCCTATCTCAGGCGTCATCGGGCATCAAGGCAGGATACACCCTGGATGGAGTGCCAACCCATCGCAGGGCACACACACACACTCTCATTCACTCACACAATCACACACTACGGACAATTTTCCAGAGATGCCAATCAACCTACCATGCATGTCTTTGGACCGGGGGAGGAAACCGGAATACCCGGAGGAAACCCTCGAGGCACGGGGAGAACATGCAAACTCCACACACACAAGGTGGAGGCGGGAATCGAACCCCGACCCTGGAGGTGTGAGGCGAACGTGCTAACCACTAAGCCACCGTGCCCCCCTTTAGTGATTCATGTTTTTTTTTTTTTTGTTATTAAATCATTTTTTGCTTATTCAGTGAATTTTTCTACTTTACTGGATCGCTTTTCTCCTAACCTTCTCCCTTTTCCTTACTGAATCACTTTATCATCTTACTGAATCATATTTTCCCTTTCCTAATCACTGTTCCTGGATGAATCACCTTTTCCCTGACTGAATCGTGTTGACCTTATAGAATCGACTTTTCCTCACGTACAACACGTCACTTCTTTTGCTTAACAAATCGCCTGACTTTTTCTTACCCCTTACTGAATCGCTTTTTTCATACTGAATCATTTTTCGCCTTATCAAATCACTTAATTTCTTTACTGAATCACTTGTCTACCTTAATGAATCACTTTTAACTTAAATGAATCAATTTATCACTTTATTTACTTACTGCATCACTTTTTGCCATTACCAAATCTCTTTCCTCACGGACTCGTCAGAACTAAACGTTACTTTACTGAATCAATTTATTGATTGCTTTATATTGCCTTACCGAATCACATTCTCCTTAATGAATCGATTACTTTACTGACTTTATTTGACCTATTCCCTTTATCCTTAGAATCACTTCTTATACCTGACCTATTCACTTTTTTTGTGACCTTTTGTGCTCAGGGAATCATTTTTCCTCTTACAGAATCACTTTATTGCGTTCAGATATCTGAAAGCTCGGATCACTCACACTGACGAGTCTCTCCAGGCTGGGGATGCTGATGGCTGCCTGAGTAGGAGCTTTGCTCTGTGTCTCTTGAATGGCCTGCAAAATCTCCTTCATGCCCTGCTCCAGCTGCTTGTTCTCCTTCAGCATCTCGTTCACTGAGGAACAAAGCGAATATGTACGACTAATCGCCATCACTGTTTGCTCGCTACACGCTCGCTCGCTACGCACTCACGTTTAGCTTTAAACTGAATGGATTCTGCTCTCTTCAGCTCCAGCTCTTTCTCTCTGCTCGTCAGTTCCTTCCGCAGGACGTCGTTCTGGTGGAAAAAGATAGGAGTGAGTCAGAGGAGTCAAAATAAGACAACGGGTTATTAGTTTTTTTGTTTTTTTTTTACGTCATTCGGTCTTACTTTTCGTTTAACTTCGTCCTCGTCGGCTGTTCTGAGAGTCGATCTCTCCCTGATGGACCTGCTGGGTTCCTCTACGGTTTCATCGTCGAGCAGTGACCTACTGATCACGGTAATACCTACAGACAAACCGTCATTAGAAACAGATGTGCGCTGCTTTGAGAAAGTTCTAGACTTCAAACAGTGATCCGTGTAAAAAAAACATGCGATGGTAGACGTCTGTAAGGAGATTTTTAACTAACACTGATGGAAGGAGACTCCTGTGTCAGAGAGGTACTAACTCTTTACAGTTGCTATAACGTAAGCGATAACAGCAACACTTAACTTTGAAATGTTTATTTTTCTGTAGTAAGTCACTATTCATCTTTATTTTGTCACGAGTCCCTGCGATATCTACAGTAGCTTTGTGTAGTGCAGCTCTATACTGGTCCGAGTCCAAGCGGCAGTATAAACAGAATGGTGTAATTATCTTTGCTTTGGTGCTTTGTGACTAGTTTTCTGGCGTGACTTCTGTATGTGTACAGTTATTTTTTTTTAACCTTTGTCCTTCACCAGGTCACGGATCCGCTGCTTGAGCTCCAGCCTTTCCTCCTCGAGACGCTCGATCTGAGAGAAACATTAGACATTAGAGACAGCAGGTAAGCTCTCTACTAGGATGAAGACTCGCTCGTGCTTTTTTCTGAGACACGTGAAGCCGCGTTCGGACGAAACCATCTGACCTCTTTCGCATACGTGAGCTCGCAGAGATGCCGATGGTTGCTGTGACTGAGATTATGCCCCTCCCCTTTGATGGATTGATGGGGTGTAAACTTTTATTCTCTTCACTACACAGGAAACACTTTCTGCTCCAACAGCCAAGAGCTAGAGGTTTTATTCCCTGCTGGGTTTAAGAGTTAAACACTTATTTATTTAAGTGGAGTTTAGAAGAACTCGCTTAAGCTGTAACGGAGGTCTTGCGTCTGGCCCCGGAGTCGATTTTGTTGGCCATTTGTTGGCCATTCGAAAGAACAGATTGTGTAAACGGGGTACATATTTTCTTCTATTAACCAGAAAGAACTTCTTGGATGCTCGAATTCGTGGATTTACAACAAACATAAAACCCAAATTCTGCCTCCATTAGAACAGACTAGAGAGCAGAGGATTTCTTCCGTAGTTTACTGTGGTAAGAACATATGTGTACGAAGCTTGAACGTTCACCTCCTTTAGCAGAACCTGGTTCTCCGCTCTATACTGCCTTTGTTTCAACACCTTTGATCTCCTGAACTCGGTCAGATCCACTTCTTCTTTCTGATTTAAACCTAAAGGAAAATAAGCAGTGATATAAATCAGTGGGACTTTATGCTGAGAAGGCAAAAAGAAGAGAGTGTAACTCAAATCTCCAGCGAAGGATCATGTATATGTAAACAGCGTGTGACTGACCCAGGCGACCTCTCAGCTCCTCGTTCTCGTCCAGAAGGTCGTTGATCTTCAGCTCCAGTTGGTTTATTTCTTTGGTCATGGCTTCTAGCTCTCGATCTCGGATTCTGACCTGGTTTTTGCTTTCTTTGATCTCTGCTACGGCGGCTACCAGCCCGTCTGTGCCCTGAAACACAAGCGTGTGGAATTAATAGTAATTAATTAGTAATTAATACTAATAAACGTGTCTTCAGCTAGAATATTCTGCAGCTACTTCATTTTCTGTCTATAGCTATTTTACCTGAAATCTTTCATTAAATAAAATCGATAAATAAACTATTTTTTAAGCCGCTGTTACCACGGTAACTGTCAGGAGGTATTTCCGTGTTCATGTATCTACTACACTGAAAGACAAAAGACGGGGCTTATTTAATACAAAGCCGTCCTTAGGATTGAGGTGTTAAGATTTTGCTCCACTTACAGACTCGTAAAGCCGGATGCGACTCAGGGTTTCGCTCAGTTCCTGGTCTTTGTGGTGGGCGTCGGATTCTGCGAGATGGGCCACGCGTTCCGCCTGCTCCGCCCTCCGTTCTGCGGCCTGCAGTTTGGTGTTCAGCTCGTCCAGTTTCCTTTGCTGCGTGCTCGAGCCCGGACCTGTGGGGAGCCATCGACACGGTGACGTTAGTGTGTACACCAACATGACCGGTAACAAAACCAGAAGTATTTACACTGTAATAATCTAGAGAATATTATTCATTTAAAAAAAGACATAATGGGTACGACGTACAGCCGTAACGGGTACAACGTTCAGCCGTAACGGGTACGACGTACAGCCGTAACGGGTACGACGTACAGCCGTAACGGGTACGACGTTCAGCCGTAACGGGTACGACGTTCAGCCGTAACGGGAACGACATTCAGCAGTAACGGGTATGACGTACAGCCGTAACGGGAACGACGTTCAGCAGTAACGGGTACGACGTACAGCCGTAACGGGTACGACGTTCAGCCGTAACGGGTACGACGTACAGCCATAACGGGTACGACGTACAGCCGTAACGGGAACGACGTTCAGCAGTAACGGGTATGACGTACAGCCGTAACGGGTACGACGTACAGCCGTAACGAGTACGACGTACAGCCATAACGGGTACGACGTACAGCCGTAACGGGTATGACGTTCAGCCGTAACGGGTATGACGTACAGCCGTAACGGGTACGACGTACAGCCGTAACGAGTACGACGTTCAGCCGTAACGGGTACGACGTACAGCCGTAACGGGAACGACGTTCAGCCGTAACGAGTACGACGTGTTACGTGTTACGATCCCAAATGGTGTTTAGGGGTATGCTTGGGAAGGTAACAATATGAAATGATTATAAAGTTAGATTTCTGGTGTGTGTGTCAATCAACGACAAGGACAACAAATAGTGGGCAAAACCTGTCTCTATTATCATACAAGTGGTGGTGACAAAGTTGATAATATTTACGATATCTACAGAAACAAGATAACAAAAGACACAAAGGGGAAAAGAGACACGAGCGGTGCCACGAGCAAAACAAAAACCGCGCTAGCTTGAACATAACTCTCTAACCTGAACTACAAAGGAAAGTAATAATACAAATCTTCATCGTCGATGACGCCCTAACTAACGAGTCACATAGGCAAAGTGACTAACGAGTCACATAGGCAAAGTGACTAACGAGTCACATAGGCAAAGTGACTAACGAGTCACATACGCAAAGTGACTAACGAGTCACATAGGCAAAGTGACTAACGAGTCACATACGCAAAGTGACTAACGAGTCACATACGCAAAGTGACTAACGAGTCACATAGGCAAAGTGACTAACGAGTCACATAGGCAAAGTGACTAACGAGTCACATAGGCAAAGTGACTAACGAGTCACATAGGCAAAGTGACTAACGAGTCACATAGGCAAAGTGACTAACGAGTCACATAGGCAAAGTGACTAACGAGTCACATACGCAAAGTGACTAACGAGTCACATACGCAAAGTGACTAACGAGTCACATAGGCAAAGTGACTAACGAGTCACATAGGCAAAGTGACTAACGAGTCACATAGGCAAAGTGACTAACGAGTCACATACGCAAAGTGACTAACGAGTCACATAGGCAAAGTGACTAACGAGTCACATAGGCAAAGTGACTAACGAGTCACATAGGCAAAGTGACTAACGAGTCACATACGCAAAGTGACTAACGAGTCACATACGCAAAGTGACTAACGAGTCACATACGCAAAGTGACTAACGAGTCACATACGCAAAGTGACTAACGAGTCACATAGGCAAAGTGACTAACGAGTCACATAGGCAAAGTGACTAACGAGTCACATAGGCAAAGTGACTAACGAGTCACATAGGCAAAGTGACTAACGAGTCACATAGGCAAAGTGACTAACGAGTCACATAGGCAAAGTGACTAACGAGTCACATACGCAAAGTGACTAACGAGTCACATAGGCAAAGTGACTAACGAGTCACATAGGCAAAGTGACTAACGAGTCACATAGGCAAAGTGACTAACGAGTCACATAGGCAAAGTGACTAACGAGTCACATAGGCAAAGTGACTAACGAGTCACATAGGCAAAGTGACTAACGAGTCACATACGCAAAGTGACTAACGAGTCACATAGGCAAAGTGACTAACGAGTCACATAGGCAAAGTGACTAACGAGTCACATAGGCAAAGTGACTAACGAGTCACATACACAAAGTGACTAACGAGTCACATAGGCAAAGTGACTAACAAATTGGGATACATGAACAGTCTGACATACTATAACCGAATGAACAACAATACAGCTCTCTAACAAATTAGCACACGTCTTCTTCCTCCTTCTGTTTCTGTTTCTAATCCTGATTCTGATTCTGGTTGATTGGTGGATCGACGGGTGATGTCACACAGGATAATGAAGATTGACAGGAGGTGTCCAATAATAAGTACAATATACAGCTTTAATGGTGCTGCGAAGAAGACAAGAGTGACAATATTTTAATCTTGATCAAAAATGAGACGACTGTCACTCTGTCTGTCTCTCTCACTCACTCACGCCGTCACACTCTCACACTTTCTCACTCACTGTCTCTCTCATTCACTCTCTCTCACTCACTCACTGTCTCACTCACACTCACTGTCTCACTCACTCACTGTCTCACTCACTCTCTGTCTCACTCACTCACTCACACTCACTGTCTCACTCACACTCACTGTCTCACTCACTCACTGTCTCACTGACTCTCTGTCTCACTGACTCTCTGTCTCACTGACTCTCTGTCTCACTGACTCTCTGTCTCACTCACTCTTTGTCTCACTCACTCTTTGTCTCACTCACTCTTTGTCTCACTCACTCTTTGTCTCACTCACTCTCTGTCTCACTCAATCTCTGTCTCACTCACTCAGTCTTTCTCTTTCTCACTCTGTCTCACTCACTCACTAACACATTCACTCACTGTCTCCCTGTCTTACTCATGCTGTCTCTCTGTCTCACTCACTCACTCACTCATTCACTCACTGTCTCCCTGTCTCACTCACTCTGTCTCACTCACTAACACTGTCTCTCTGTCTTATTCTCTCATTTATTCACTTTGTCTCAATCATTCACTCACTCGCTCACTCCACTGCTCGTGGTTCAAATCTAAACTCAGTTTATTCTCTGTATAGAGTTTCATCCTGGTTCTCCAGTTTTCTCCCATCGTCCGAAAGCCTCCATTGTTTAAATCCACAGGCATCAAAATTTGATTCAATTTGATTCTCTGAATATTTTGAATAAAATGAATCGAATTCGGAAAAATTCAAACTGAAGACATGTTTTTTTTGTTTGTATATGAGAATCATAAACAAGGTTCTTAAAAAACAAACAAACAAACAAACAAACAAACAAACAAACACCACTACCGTTGTTCCCATTAACAGGAAGCGAATACAGACGATGAGGAAAAAAGCGTGTGATTTTACACCTTTATCTTTCCTTAGTGGCTTCTTGAGCTCCTCGATGAGCAGAGCGTTCCTCTCCATTTCCCCAGTGTACTGCTCCACTCGCTCAGACAGGAGCTTGATCTGCTGATCTCTCTCTTGCACCGCCTTCCAACGGCAAAACACACACACACACACACACACACACACACACACACACACTCAGTACAATTTAAACACAAAATTAAAAGAAACCCTAAATTATACAAAAAAAAGTACAGCATTTTACAGATTAATGATAAACAATGACAATGAAATAATCAATCAGTTTTATTACTTATTACTGAACCACAAACATCTTAATTAGTTACGAGGAATAAAAAGAAAATAATAATAATAGGAAAATAACCATCAACAGGATGGTGTGATGAAGCAGAGTTCAGAGTTCATCTTATGACCCTAAAGTTTATTCCTTTTAGGTCACGTGGTTCGATTTTGTTAATACATCATCGCTGACTTACAGTATAACTGATCTGCACGGAACCACAGTATAGAACAGGAAGTGGTGGATAATTAAAGATGAACGACTAAAGTGAAAAGTAAAGGAGAGCTCGAGGACGGCTAACAGAGGCGATGGGGTTAAAACAAAGTACTTACAGCGCACAGTTCATAAACGATCTGCGTCACGGTGGAATTAAAGCAGCGAAGAAAAGAACAAAAAGTGTGAAACAACAAAGGAGAAAGAAAACAAAAACGACAACAACAACAACAACAGAAGATGGACAGACTTCCTGAACTACACCAACACACAGTGAATAAAGGGACAGGTTTTATGTGTGTACGATACGAGGGGGAAAGTAGAGCTCTGTTGTTTACGTGTCTGTTTGTGTTCTAGGAATAATGTTCTATTATATTCACCGTCAAGAACGTTATGCGTTAAATGTTAGAACTGACGCTTTGCGGCACTCGTCAATCTTTTTAGACGTCCTTCTTTTGTTCGTCTTCGACGTCTCGAAGAGATGCTTCGATCCGTTCAGGACGAGTGACGTCTTTTAAAATATTAGCCTGCTTGGACTAACGCGTACTTAAAAAAAAAATCTTTTTGTTATAATCGTCTTTTTCTGGAGACGAGAGGGAAGGGGCGGGGCTTCCTGGTGGCTCGAATTATTGTGGCTTGTCTTGGCCTTTTCTGTGAAAACAGACCGCTCTTCATTCTGGAAAACGTATTTAATTTAACCTGCGATAAACGTCGCTGGATACCATGGCAACCTAATACGTAATACGTAAAACTTAAATCGTTTCTCAGGCTGCTGCGTGTGTTTATTGCGGCACTTCCTGTGTTTTAAATTCCGAACCATAATTTGTGTACGATCTTCTTTTCTAAGGCGGGTTTTGTGACCTAAAGGTGATCTGCTGAGGACCTGCTGCAATGCGATGATGTTGCTTTTGTCTGAATCCATCTGAGCTGCTCTTAGCTTCTCTCTCAGGTCCCGAATCATCTGCTGGTACTCCAGGATTTCAGCATCCTTCCCTGATAACACATTCTACACACACACACACACACACACACACACACACACAAATTTCACATTTGCAAAATTCACACAATCAATCTGTCAACAAGTATGTTTGTGTTCTCTAAGATTTGCTGGTACCCGCACACACACTTGCACACACACTCGCACACACACTCGCACACACACTCGCACACACACTCGCACACACACACACACTCGCACACACACACACTCGCACACACACACACTCGCACACACACACACTCGCACACACACACTCGCACACACACACTCGCACACACACACAAACACGCACTCGCACACACACGCACTCGCGCACGCGCACACACACGCGCACACGCACACACACACGCACTCGCACACACACTCGCACTCGCACACACACTCGCACACACACTCGCACTCGCACACACTCGCACACACACTCGCACACACACTCGCGCGCACACTCGCGCGCACACACTCGCACTCGCGCACACACACTCGCACTCGCGCACACACACTCGCACTCGCGCACACACTCGCGCACACACACACACACACACACTCACACACACACACACAAACGGCAACGTGTGCCAGACTCTGATCAATGTCAACAGGAG
Source organism: Tachysurus vachellii (assembly GCF_030014155.1). Classification (NCBI taxonomy): domain Eukaryota; kingdom Metazoa; phylum Chordata; class Actinopteri; order Siluriformes; family Bagridae; genus Tachysurus; species Tachysurus vachellii. The sequence continues at coordinate 2,362,687 of NC_083472.1, read as the reverse complement.
AAATTATACAGTATGTTGCAGGGTCATGTGACAAGATTAACGATGTGAGAACTGAACCAACCATCATATTAAACCACACACACACACACACACACACACACACACACACACAGTTCATAATGACTTAAGTGGTAAGTGGTGATAATGACACCTTTTCCCATCTCAAATGTTTTGACAGGTAAATAGTATAAACACCATCAGTGAAGCTCATGAAGCTCATCGCTGAAGCTGTTACTGATGTGATTATGGTTTCTAAACAGGGATTAGTGTGTACAGTGTTACAGATTTACTCAAGTACTGTGTCTGTGGAGCTACTGAACTAAAGTTAATACTGACTGACAATATAATTAGGCCTTACAATGACACACACACACTTACCCTCCACTCCTCCACTTTAGCATTGACTGCAGCCATTACTGGATCGTCTTCTTCAGAGCGAGCCTGAATCTGCTGCGTCAGCTCTCTCACCTATACACGTATATACACACACGCACATATATACACACAGACACGTGTGCATATACACCCGCACACACATGCATACAAACACACACAATCAGACGTGTTCAAATATATACACACACGCACATACATATGCATGCATGCAATTACACACACACATTCAGACATATGTGCATACACACACACACATTCAGACACATGTGCATACACACACACACACATTCAGACACATGTGCATACACACACACATTCATGCAAATACACACATTCAGACACATGTGCACACACATACGAACACACACGTATACAAATACACGCACACATATGCATACATATACACGCACACACACATGCACACACACATATACATGTGTACACAAACATTTCAGGCAAGGAAAAACAAACAAAGAGCAGAAATGATTTGCGCTCCTTTTCCTCTTGAAGTCCCGACATGTTTTAAACCCTAAAGACAATAAACTCTAACGTACAGAGTCAAGTTAAGATAAACAACCTGCAGTGCGGCCTGGTCTCGCTCTCGTCTCAGCTGGTCCATGAACCCGTCCGCTTGCTGCACCGCCACCTTCATCTTGTTGTACTCGTCAGTCATCTTCTCCATCTCTCTCACTGACTCCTCCAGGTTCTTCTGCAAGTTCTCCAGCTCGCTCTTCAGGTGCGAGTTCTCGTCCTCCGAGCGCTGCGGGGATCGGAGAGAGCCGTGAGCTACAGAGTTGTTACCTGAGATCTCTGCTGAGGTCTGGATTGTGACTCTGATGAAGGAAAGCCTGATAATAGCTGCTGGAAACTTTGTTTCCTTTACGTTCAACAGCACTAACTCTTACGATAAATCGGAAAAAAAAGAAAATTGTGAAAATTGTGATTATGGGCATTTACATGGGGTGTGTATGGGGTGTTAACAACTGTTTTATTTCTAACATTATAGAAAGAAAATCAATAATAACTAATCATACAGTGGTGGGAATTATTAGAGAAACCATACTATGTATTACTTTAGATATTTTATATAAACATAATGTTTGCTTTGCCCCTCCTACTTTCCCCTAATTTAGTCTTAGCCCAACCCCCACCACCTCAAACCCCGCCCCCAACACCAGTCAGTAACACGTGTGTCCGCTGAGAACGTGACTTATTCTGCTTGTGCTGCGTCACAGTGAGGAGTAACGTGCTCAGAGGACAACGCTATCTGCCCTAATCCTCGTACACGATCTCACAGATGCCCAGATGAGCGGCGACACGGTGTAAGCCCCTCCCACCCAGACAGTATGTCCCGTTCTGCTCTCTCGGCTGACCTGCCAGTTCTCCCAGTACTGGTCGGCCTGCTGGTTGGCTTTGTTGAGCTTCTTCTGAGCCTCGCTCCTCTCGTCACGGCTCTGGTGTGAGTCCTTCTGCTCCAGCTCCTTCCTGTAGAACTCCACATCCTGCTGGAGCTGCTCGTTCTGCAGGGAAGCAAAATAAAAGCAGGGTGTGTTTGTGAAGATAAATCAGAATCCTGTTGTTGGGTGTTGAATCCGTGTGTGTGTGTGTGTGTTAGTCTTGGTTCATCTCCAACTGGTCTCTTACCTTCTTCCTAAGCTGCTTTATCTTGAAGGTATGACCATATGACCAAAGAGTCGGTGAAGAAAAAAAAAAAAGAGAGAGAGCAAAAAGGCATGCGGGAAAATATAAGGAAAAAAGAAGAATGATCAAACAAAAAACAGAGATGGAATTAAAGGTGGAGATGAAGCAGCGAGGGAAGCAGCCAATGACCCAAGCACCCATCAGATCACATATCCTGTAAGATTCTACAAACACAACTAGATTTATAAAGTTTGTCGCCACAGACTTTGATGTTGGCTTTGACGATGCAAGTATTTGCAAAGGCCGGTGGTTTTTGGAGGCGAGTGGACATAAGGGGCAGTGTTACTTTTGGAGGCAAGTGGACGGAAAGCTAGGGTGCCAAAACATTTGAAGGTAAGTGGAGACGAGCATGTGACGTCATCTGAATACTCTTGAGGGAGTTCCCCACATTGGGCTGAGTGTTTTGATATGTCACTTGCCCATGTTGTGCAAAATTTTTATTTTCACGTGACATCACGTGATGTCATCAACTTACATGTGAGGAAGTTCCCCTCATTGTTCTGAGTGTTTTGATATGTCACATGTCCATGTTGTAAAAAGTTTTTTTGATTTTGCATATTTAGGGGGCGGGGCTGCGGGACAACCGAAAGGCCAGTCGGTACACCAATTTAAACCTTTGTTCAGAGTATCACCCTAAAGGAGTTTGGTGTAGATAGTTCGAAAGTTTGCCGAGTTATAAACCTCCAAAGTTTATAATGGGAGTCTATGGGAAAAAAGGCCAGTTTGAGACCCGGTACCGGAAGTACCGGTACTCGGATCGCTTAGAAAAGTAACAGCAACAAACTTCAGACCAGCGTCTACAACATATCCGAAGGAGTTACTCTTGATAAATTTTTGTCTAAGCTTAAATAGGAAAACAGAATGTTGGCTTCTACAAAGCGACACAATTACGGACTAGATGCGGCTTGACTTTTCTCCCCACTAGCTAGTATTTCCGCAGAGTAGATCCTGAACCGTGACGTGGTCCTTGCAGGAGCTGACGTACAAATCGTTTAGAATTATAAACGGGGAAAAAAACATGGGTTTTATGGATTTTCCGACATAATGCACCGGTTTAAACCTGTTATTAGTCGATAATAAAAAAAAACAACACCACACAATTCCTGCATATATAATGAAACAAATATTTATCTGTTAGTATAGAAATATTTCTGAGAAAGACTTTTCTAATGTCGGCACTCTGGTACCGCTGTGATCATACGCCGAGATTAACCGTGGCACCTTAACACCTGACTAAACATGATTCAGGAAACAAATCCAGGATTAGGATTAGGATCAGGATTCAGCTTGCTGTGTGAACAACATTATGTTCCCTTCCATAGTGCACCTCATGTTTAACTCAGTAACTCGGAGTAAACGTCTTTATAACACGCTACCATGCTTGTACAAAGGAATGTGTGTGTGTGTGTGTGTGTGCACGCACCTCTCTTTTGAGCCTTCTGTTCTCGTCTTCAGCCTCCTCTGCTCGTCTTGACAGCTAGTGCATTCAGTCAGACGAACACGTTAAACAACAACATTCTTCTGAATAAATTAAATAAACACATTCAATTAATGCTAAAGAGAGAGAGAGAGACTGATAGACAGACAGAAAGACAGACAGAAAGATATATGATAAGAACGGCAGGCAGGGAGATACATGGAGAGACAGACGGGTATACAGACAGACAGGTAGATAGACAGGCAGACAGAATGGCAGACATATACACAGAGAGACAGACAGACAGACAGACAGACAGATATATAAATAAGGCAGGCAGGCAGAGAGATCCATGGGGAGACAGACAGATATACAGACAGATAAACAGAAAGGCAGACATATACATAGAAATACAGACATACAGAAGCTACACATACAGACAGACAGACAGAAAAGTAGACAGTCAGAGAGACAGACAGTTACACAGTTCATGTATGTTAATACATACCATTTTATATATATATATATATATATATATGTGTATATATATATATATATACACATATATATATATATATAAATAAAATCTACTGTTAAGTGATTTAAAAGCAGATGTTTATCAGTTGAGGTGTGAGATAGAGCAGATTGGTCAGCTCAGCTCTGCCGTACCTCCTCGTTGCTTTTCCTCTCTTTATCCATGTCCTTCTCCAGCTGCACCAGCTCCTTATCCTTCTGCTCCAACTGACTCTCCATCTGGCGGATTTCATCCCGGAGGAATCGCGTGTCCCTGCCCCCTGCAGAGCGCTGGGCAACCTGCACGAGATCATTGTTACACCAGAACTCGGTTACAATGTGTCGGCCATCCTTCCTCACACACCTTTACACATATACTCCGCTTTCTGGGCTTTAACGGCAGGGCACAGCTCACAAGTATCCTAATCTGAGCTATCAGCCATGTGGTGAAGCCATGTTTACATCAGGGTAAAACATGTACAGCAATCAAATTTACAGAATTTTCAAGTTTAGGATAAATCAATTATTGATGAATATGTTTATTCATCAATACATCAATATAATTCAATGGAATAGAGTTCACAGTGAAAGGGAATTTCTTGTACTGCTGGAACATCTGGTGTGTTTGCTCACTAACAGCTTTATTTATGAGTGAAATTACATAGAAATTTGATGGGATAGACAGATTGATAGATGAATAAGTGAATGAACATGTGAAAGGATGTATGGATAGATGGATGGAAAGGTTGATGGAAAAGTAGACAGAGAGATAAATAGATTTACACAAAGATCAATGGATGGATAGATGTATAGATAGATGGATAGACTGATGGATAGATAGATAGCTAGATAGATAGACAGATAAATATATTGACATGTGGATGGATGGATGGATGCTCAGATAAATATATTGACATGTAGATGGATGGATGGATGGATGGATGGATGGATAGATAGATAGATAGATAGATAGATAGGTGAATACATATGTAGACAGATGAACAGACAGACACATAGATGGATGGTGTGATGGATAGTTATATAGACAGACAGACAGATAGATACATATATAGACAGACAGACAGACAGTTTGTGATGGTGTGTTTACCTCTAGGTCTGATTTCAGCTCAGAAATCTTCTCTTTCAGCTGTGATTCTGTAATGAAACAAGGCCAAGATCAGTTTAGAACTCAGCGACACAGACTAGAGTTAAATATCATCTCCCAGTGATGCTGCCGTACCCATTCTAGCTTGATCAGCGCCGGCCTTTTCCACAATCTCGTATGCGCAGGTCGCTTCCTCCACCTTCAGCTGTGAACAGACAGAGCTCTTAGACTGGCCTAGAAGCGGCTATGTGAAATAGCTGGCACTTCGTTGGACAAACACAGAGGGTGCGTCGTACCTTAAGTAAAGTCTGCGAGATTCTGAACAGCTGTATTGCTTTCTTCGGCTCTTTCTCCTTCAGGTCTTTGGGGTAAATCTGTAGAAGTAAATGCAGATGTAAACACTTGCACCTTACATTAATGTGCTGTGGGATCAGCCAGAAAAAAAACATACAACAAAATTGCACAGTTATGTAGTTTGTAACAAAACAGCTACAGTGCAGCTACATATGCATAAGTGGGGTCGCCTCTGCCAGGACGTTAGTTATGACTTGGCGGTCCAAATTTCCACCAGTGCTGTCATTCTCTCCAGACGACCCTTCTCATCCTTTCTACCAGTGAAACCAGTGTATTACTTTAAAGCAAGCGATTACGGATGAATACGGTCGCTTTTCTTCTTCTTGCCAATTGCTGGCATTTGTACAATTATTTTACCAGACTGAGAAATTTCCAGTATATCATAGTTTTATCTTTTATGTAAACATTGTCCATAAATTCAATGACATGGTCTCAGTACATTCAAAAGCATATCACAGATCTTCTCCTCCTCGTCTCCCAAACTGTCAGGGTCCACCCTCATCAGGAAGGTCCAGTCTGTAGCTGGAGGCATCTTGCTCTTGTTTCTGCTGTCTGAAAACCGCACACTCGAAGCTCACAGGCAGAGAAACCTAACAGAAAAACGTGTTGCAGGAAAGTAAGTTACTTCTGCAGTAAAATCGAAATAAAAACTGATTCTGTTGCTCCGGTCTGCTCTAATAACGTGTATTGTAGTTAAATACATGATAGCATTTCTGCTCACAGAGTTTCAGAGACTTAACAGACAAAAGGTAAACAGTATTTAATGAAAACACAAGGCAGAAAATCAGCCTGTTAGCTACATCTCCTAGCTCACTAGAGCTAACTAACAGAAACAAGGACAGCACCAGTAGCTACATTTCTTATTAAAACATTGTTTCTAACAAAACTCCAATAACAAGCTAACGCACTAATATATTACCGAATGTTTATTTTACATAACAACACAATTTTAGCAGCTGTTAGCCGCCTAGCTGTTTCAAACGGTCACTCTTCTTCGGTTGCTAGGCAACCATTAAAAACAGTCGTATCCAGTCGTATTTTTACGACACTGTCGTAAGATTGTTGACAAACTCTCCGATACCGTCCGTTATTTTATTTTGTAAATGTCCTCATTACATTTATTTTTAATCGATAACGAACAAGTATACTACCTAAACATACTCTATACGATACTGTACGCCTTTATATAATTTGATGCAATTTGAAGAACTTTATAGTTGCAATTGCTTTCATTTTTTTTAATAAGGGACACATTGTCCTAATGTAATGTCTTTTTTTAAAGAAATAAAATAGAAGCAATCGAATAAATAAAATCGTATAAAATAATACATTATTTTCTTCCTCTTAATCAGTTTATACAGCCGCACGCGTCGGCGCATGCGCAAAGCGTGTACACTTGGAGGCGCTCGCGCTCTGTGACCCGGATGCTGATGTCACGGTTAGCGAGCTAGTTTTCGGGCTAAAGGTGTTCGTGTGCTAAAACAATTACGGGTTTATACACATAAACTACACACAGCATCGTTTCTCAAAATCATGGCAAGGTGAGTGCATGCTGTTAAATCCAACTTTATAAAAAGGTTCACGTTTAAAACAGAAATAAAGCCAAAATAAAACGTTCACCGATACAATAGCTGGTATAGCAGTGGGCCGTATCCCAAATAACGCCATACGCCCTTTGCACGTGCACTTTGTGTCAACGCTTCATGAGGTGGTTTGTACACTTAACGGAGTGCCCTAAGGAGCAATTTGGGACGCAGCCTGTTTGTTGCTATCTTGGGTGGTGATTGAGTTAAACGGCGATTTTACAGATTTGTAAATACTTTTTTTTTCAAAATAGTTTAATAATTATGCTGCTAATGAATAAAATTTTGTTTATTTTTTACATGTTTATGGATATATTCATCTTAAATTTCATATAAACCCTAAAAACTGCAACCCCGGTGTTTTTATTTTATTTATTATTAGTAATAATCTGTTTATACTATTCTTTATATGTACATTAGACACAATTAGATCTCATTTTTTAGATATATATAGAGGTGTGAATAGGGTGTCAAACCGATCAGTTTTGGTTGGTATATTTTTGTCCCTTTCTTTTTACACCCTGCTCAGTGTGACGTCACAGCTCAGTGTGACGTCACAGCTCCGTTTGACCTCCGCAGGGTTCCCACGCGTCCTGGAAAACCTGGAAATCCTGGAAAATTAATGACCATTGTTCCAGTCCTGGAAAACACATGGAAAATGAGAGAAAACATAAATTGTCCTGGAAAAAATCTTGTTGTCCTGGAAAATTATTTATCATTTAAAGAACAGTTTACAACTGGTCGAAATAATTAACATTAACAGAAAGTGCTCTGAGGGGGCACGGTGGCTTAGTTGTTAGCACGTTCGCATGTTCTCCCCGTGCCTCGGGGGTTTCCTCCGGGTACTCCGGTTTCCTCCCCTGGTCCAAAGACATGCATGGTAGGTTGAATGGCATCTCTGGAAAATTGTCCCTAGTGTGTGATTGTGTGAGTGAATGAGAGTGTGTGTGTGTGCCCTGCGATGGGTTGGCACTCCGTCCAGGGTGTATCCTGCCTTGATGCCCAATGACGCCTGAGATAGGCACAGGCTCCCCGTGGCCCGAGGTAGTTCGGATAAGCGGTAGAAGATGAATGAATGAATGAATGAGAAAGTGCTCTGTTCAGGGATGCTGAGTTTTGACAGGTTTTTTGTTATGCTGTTTAATCTTACTGTTCTAAACATGTTGTAAACATAAGGCGAAGGCCGGTAACTTATAATAGGTTTACTTATATAAACTTAAAAACACGTTTGCAAATGTGATATTGATTTTTGCAACAGTTCACTAAACAAGAAGTTAAGTGACTTCCTTTCTATCCTTCACTAACCACAGTAGTTCCAAACAAAGCCGGAGCAGAACGCTTTTAGCAACGTACAGTACAATACAGTGGCGTTTCTTTGAATATGCGTTTATTAACGAATCATTTGTGAAAGTGAGTCAATGACACATTTATAAATACCGAGAGAGAAAGCATTACTTCACCTTACTGTCAAAATCAAATGCCTATTGAAAAAGTGTCACAGAGAAAAGTGAGGAGTTAGCAGCACTAGAACAAAGTTTGGAAAACATGCAAGAGAATTTGAAACAACTAAATTAAAAAGTTCAAAAGGATACTGTTCATTAGAGCTTAATGCAGTGAATGTTTTGGACAGACAGTTAGTTGTTTATTCCGTTTGGGAATGTTTCTGCAGTTATTTTTCATAATGCCGTTTTTTTTTTTGTTTTTTTTTGAGAACGCAGTTGGGGAAGAGGGAAGGAAAAGTTTAACAAGAAGGGCCTTAGCAGTTGTTATAATGTGTTCATTATAATAAAGTGAAGAGTTTAACTTCAGAAGCTCTGTGTGTGTGTATCTGGTGTTTTTCTAATTTTATAGTTAAGTAATAGCCATAAAGTTGTTTTTAAGACTTCTGGAGAGAAGAACATATTACTTTAGGCCGTGAATCTGTGATCCTTGTCTTTTTTTCCTAAATTTGAAATGTCCTGGAAAAGTCCTGGAAAATGATCTCTGGAAAAGTGTGGGAACCCTGCTCCGTTATTTAGGTGCTTGTTTTGCCATGAGCTGTTTATTAAAGTTCTGTTTATATTGTCGTTTTCGAGGATCCGGAGTTTTTCTCCAGGACTTCTGGGAGTGTGACAGACACACACACACACACACACACACACACACGTCACACCGACCTGAAGTGTACATACTTATTTGTGTAGAACAGCACAATAATAACTGATCATGAACTCGTGATATTTTGATGAATAAACTCGCAAAATGATCGTTTTGATAATAAAGTTACAGTATTTTGAGGATCAAACCTCGTATTTTGAGAACAGAAGTAATGTTTTGATAATAAAGCAATAATCAGAGAAGAAACGTGCAATATTTTCAGTAACAACAATTTGAGAAAAAAAAAACAACGTAGTATTCTGAGGAAAGAATTTCCAACATTTTGAGAATAAAGCGAAAGAAATCTTGCTTGCGCCGAAAAACGTCTCAGCCGTAGCCTCGATGTTCGGGCCCTAATCTTCGATTCGTTTCGATTCAGGTTTATTTGTCTGGCGCATTTTAACAATAGACTTTGTCTCAAAGCAGGTTTAGAGAATGGGAGAAACATAGAGAAAGATATTAAAGTTTAAAATGAGATGACTATTTATCTCTAAGGAATAAACTTGCAATATTTTGAGGAATAAACTCGCAAAATGATCAATGTTTTGAGCATAAAATGACAGTATTTTGAGGATCAAACCTCATATTTTGAGAACATAAGTGATGTTTTGAGAATAAAGCAATAATCAGAGAAAAAAAACGTGTAATTTTCAGTAACAACAATTGGAGAGAAAAAAAACCCATAATATTCTGAGGAAAGAATTTGCAACATTTTGAGGATAAACCTGAGACACGATATTGTGAAGAAACCTTGGTGCATGAGCTCATCAAGTTTATGGGACGTAGCGCAGCGCGAGCTTGATGGTGAGCGTGCTGGAGGTTCGGAGATTGTTTTTCCGCTTTATCAGTAGAGACGACGACAAACACGTAGCAAATCCCAAATCCTGGTTTCACACATTTTCAGGTCTGAATACAAAATGTAGAAAAACGACAGACTATTAAAAATAATCAGCAGTGCGCTTCAGGTCAGACTGTGTAGCGT
>NC_083472.1:2330000-2345000 GCF_030014155.1 Tachysurus vachellii | reverse complement strand
TTTTATACTTTTGTTTGTTTGTGTAATTTTGATCCTTTTCTGATTTACATTTTTCTGAACTATTTGTAGAATTATTTTATTTATTTATTTTTGTTAATAAAAACAGTTATTTATGCATCTGCCACAGACCAAAGCCAATAAAATATATTTACTAATTTCATCATTTTAACAACAGTTACGAACAGCGTCTGGTGTTTAAAGGTCGATTCATCGTCGCCGTGATGTTTTTTGCTGGTGGGCTGCCTTTCGTGGCGAGAACCTGTCAAAACTCCGCTCGTTGACCGTCACGATGACTATAAACATGTCCCAGGCCACCAGATTAGCCGCCATGTTAAAGATCAGGAGAACAAAATGCTGTATCTGCTTGTTCTCATTCTCATTGTACCAGTTTAACAAACACGTCATTCTTTTGCTGCTGTTTCTTGGAGCCTGCTCTGACTTGCCATCTACGAGGTCCTCTGACTCACTCGAGTGTGTGTGTGTGTGTGTGTGTGTGACAGCAGCTGTTGGCCCTGGATTCATCTTCAGCGAGGCCCCTGGTTCTATCGTGATATAACGCTTGGTCTTGTTTTATTTCCTTCGTCCCGGTTTGTGAGTTGCTCGTTACGCACATGTATGTTTGCACCACTAGATGTTTAATAAGCATCAGTGTCAGAAATCAGCTCGAACTCTGGTTCAGGTTTTTATAAATGTTCCTCGAGGTGTATAACTCGACAGGTTCCTCACTCCTGAGCACCACACACGTTATCCCAGGGTTGTAAACCGATCTCACGTTGTTCGTTTGTTTCCCCTCCAGGTCACGGGCGTCGTGGGCCGAGCCGAGCTGCTGTCCTCCATCTTTCTCCTGGCGGCCTTTCTGGCCTACACCAAGTCGAAAGGCTCCGATCGCTCCATCGGTAAAACATGTGATTAGCTTGTTGATTGTTTATTTAAAAGATTCCTAATCAGGTTTGGTGACACGCTCTCGGCGTTTCCCTCCCAGACAGATTCAGGTTGTATACGCTGCGTAAACGTTCAGAACAGCATGTACTGTTCTCGTCCTATCACGTTATGTGAGTTTGATCTCAGCGCAGTTGTACAGACTAAATGAATAAATACACACGTCAGAAGGTGTCACACATCAGACGGGGGTGCAGCTGCAAATAAGGGTTAAATTATTGTCTGCTTAGCGTTTCTATAGTAACAGCTCATTCACAGGGGTTTTCTTTAGGGAGACAGGTGTTGTTTATTTCTGTCTGCCTCTCTGTGCGCCTCTCTGCCTGTCTGCCTCTCTCTGTCTGTCTGCCTCTCTCTGTCTGTCTGCCTCTCTCTGTCTGTCTGCCTCTCTGTCTGTCTGCCTCTCTGTCTGTCTGCCTCTCTGTCTGTCTGCCTCTGTGTCTGCCTGCCTCTGTGTCTGCTTAGCGTTTCTATAGTAACAGCTCATTCACAGGGGTTTTCTCTAGGGAGACAGGTGTCATTTATTTCTGTTTGCCTCTTTGCCTGCCTCTCTGTGCGCCTCTCTGTCTGTCTGCCTCTCTGTCTGTCTGCCTCTCTGTCTGTCTGCCTCTCTGTGTCTGTCTGCCTCTCTGTGTCTGTCTGCCTCTCTGTGTCTGCCTGCCTCTGTGTCTGCCTGCCTCTCTGCCTGCCTCTCTGTGCACCTCTCTGCCTGCCTGCCTCTCTGCCTGCCTGCCTCTCTGCCTGCCTGCCTCTCTGCCTGTCTGCCTCTCTGTCTGCCTCCCTCTCTGTCTGCCTCCCTCTCTGTCTGCCTCCCTCTCTGTCTGCCTCCCTCTCTGTCTGCCTCCCTGTCTGTCTGCCTCCCTGTCTGTCTGCCTCCCTGTCTGTCTGCCTCCCTGTCTGTCTGTCTGCCTCTCTGTGTCTGTCTGCCTCTCTGTGTCTGTCTGCCTCTCTGTGTCTGTCTGCCTCTCTGTGTCTGTCTGCCTCTCTGTGTCTGTCTGCCTCTCTGTGTCTGTCTGCCTCTCTGTGTCTGCCTGCCTCTCTGTGTCTGCCTGCCTCTCTGTGTCTGCCTGCCTCTCTGTGTCTGCCTGCCTCTCTGTGTCTGCCTGCCTCTCTGTCAGTCTGCCTCTCTGCCTGCCTCTCTGTCTGTCTGCCTCTCTCTCTGCCTGCCTCTCTCTCTCTCTCTCTCTCTCTCTCTCTCTCTCTCTCTCTCTCTCTCTCTCTGTCTCTCTCTCTCTCTCTGCTCTCTCTGTCTGTGTTTGTGTCTGTCTGTGCATCTGTCTGTCTGTGTCCGTCCGTGTGTTACATGCAGACAAACACATTGTGCGTGTGTGTCTGTCTGTCTGTATGTCTCTGTGCGCACGTCTGTGCTAATCTGTGTCTGTTTTTAAAAAAAAAACCTATATAAATATAAAGAACCCCTGGTGTTGATTAAACCCCTGTGTGTGTTTGTGTGGCAGTGTGGATGCCCATTGTTCTGACCGTGTTCCTGGTTGCCGTAGCGACTCTATGTAAAGAGCAGGGAATCACCGTGATCGGGATTTGCTGCGTGTACGAAGTTTTTGTAGCCCAAGGGGTAAGACGTCTCTGTCACACTTGCATCAGAACCAAATGCTGAATCCGATCCAATATTTTAATCAGATATATTTTACTATTATAATAGTGTGTGTTTATACTATAGCTGACTCAGTTGTGTCTTTAGGATGATGATGATGATAATGATAATGATGATTGTTAAAGCAGCAGTACTAGTGAAAGTGCCTACAGTGCCTACAGTAATAATAATGCGGTCATGTGCTATAATAACTTTGGTATGTTTTGGTAAGTAACAATAATTATAGAGAATAATGAGTATAATTATGAATTATCAGCTACAAATATAGAGGAGCTGAAAATATTTTAACGCCAAAATTTGCCCCAGATTTTCTGTTTGCTTTGTTAAATCGACGCATGTTTTTTTTATTTTATTATTTTTTTAAGTTATTTAATTTAATAATAATAATAATAAAAAAACATTTTGTCGTGCTTTCTTTCTTTTCTTTTCCGTTAAACCATTAGACCTGTTTGTTTACACGTCCCCGGACTGGAGCCTGCTGAAATACTTCATAAAGCGAACAAAATCATATCCAAACGTTGCAAATCACTCCTCACCCCAGCGCTAGCATTTCTGTGTTAATTATCTGCTTGTTATTTTTAATAATGGTATAATTTGTCTGTGCTCCTTGCAGCTAACCTAGAGTCTGTACAGTATTATAGATGATAGCAGATAATACACAGGTTACAGATAATTTATTTTGTCTGGCGTCTTCCCCTCCCTCTGTCTGTAACGCAGTTCACCTTGCCCTTGCTGATGGAGATGGCGCTGCAGGTGGTACGAGGGAAGGATATGTTTCCGTACGCTGTGCTGCAGACCTTGCTGAAGTTGGTGGTGCTGGTCATCAGCACGCTGCTGCTGGTTATAGTGCGAGTGCAGGTCATTCAGTCGCAGCTGCCCGTCTTCACCAGGTGAGCTAATCTTAAAACGGGTGGAATTTATAACCCCAGTGTTCTGGGCTCCCAACCCCAGTGTCCTGGGCTCCCAACCCCAACCCCAGTGTCCTGGGCTCCCAACCCCAGTGTCCTGGGCTCCCAACCCCAACCCCAGTGTCCTGGGCTCCCAACCCCAGTGTCCTGGGCTCCCAACCCCAGTGTCCTGGGCTCCCAACCCCAACCCCAGTGTCCTGGGCTCCCAACCCCAACCCCAGTGTCCTGGGCTCCCAACCCCAACCCCAGTGTCCTGGGCTCCCAACCCCAACCCCAGTGTCCTGGGCTCCCAACTCCACATGTCTTGGTTTACAATCCCACTATTTAAGATGGTAGGAAATGCCAGAACTTGAAGTGAACCCATACCGATACTTGGAGAACTTTTGTATAGACAGTAACACAATCTGAGGATTAACCCGGGAACGCTGAAGCTGTGAGACTGCAACGTTACTCGCCAAATTCTTTCAGGAATTCCTCAGCCGTTCCTCAGGAATTCTTTTCCTTGTATGAAAGCCCGGGGTCAGGGCACAGGACCAGACACAATACAACTGTGAGCAAAGAGGGTTGTGCAGAGTGGCTGGAATCCTGGAACGAACTATTCTGGAATGAACTATTGGGTTTATGGATAAAACCAGAACTCTGAGGTGACTGTGAGCCTTCACAGAGCAGTGCGTTAAAGTTTGTACGCCCCCGACGACATAGGGAAATTTTATATGCATTTGTTTTTTTCTAGAGATCGAAAGTCAATTGAAAATCAATAAAAAATAAATTCAAAAATTCTGATGAATAAAATGAATTCTGTGCTCTTTAGGATTTCTTGTGCATATTATACAAAGAATACAAAAGCTGCCATGGATTCTTGGTCCTTATCCTTGTTAGAAGAGTTGTGTCCATGCATGCACATAGACTCGAGAGCCTTCAAGCTGATAAAAAAAAACAGAAACTTTCTACAGGATGTGAAAAAGCGCTTACCGTGTCACGCCACAGTGGATTTGTATTACCCGCTGTTATTTTTACAGCCCCTTCAGTAGTAAATAAAAGACACCATAATCTTTATAATCTGTAAAAGGCAGTGGAATGCTCAGTCTGCAGACTTGCTTCCTCGTGTAACTTAAAACTAATCTTGTCTGAATAGTACCATAAGAGATCATTCACTCCAGTGTTGTCGTTTTTTTTTTTTTTTTTGTACAGCTTTAAAAGCTTATGACACTTTTGCGGATTCTTTTTTGCTCGGTCAAAGAAACGAGTGGCGTTTCACCGACAGACGCCTTTTTAAGTTTGAGAGGACGTGTAACGATCGCCGTGTCGTTTTCCTGCAAGAAGAGACGAAGGCATGAGAGCTTGTGATGCTCGAGTCAGAAAGGCACAAGTCACCGCTGCCAAAATGCCTATTAGTGTATTGGCAAGTCTTCACAGAACATGTGTCAGATTCAAAGACAGCGCATCAGTGAAATGGCATTTATTAGAGCGATAATAACAAACCGGATAAATAACTACCCAAGTGTTTGGAAACGATTAACCCTCAGAGCTCGGTACCTGTTGTGTTTGCTTTCACAACCGAACATCTCGCAGCACACTCTGCCCTCTTCCGCATACGCCGGTGCAGACGGTCGCCTAGTGCCACCGTGATTGACACGGGACACGGAGCATGCCCCGCCCACCTCCTGAAAGGTTTTCGAGGTGACGAAGCTTGATGCTGGAGACTCCTTTCATAAATCTGAGAACAAACCTTAGTCTCCTTACAGAGTGCTTTTAACGAAACCATTTCAAGATTATTAAAATGAAGGATACGTCTAAGGCACCGTCTCAGCTTTTGGGGTTTTGTTTAATCACATATTTTATTTCATTTGGAAGAGGGTTATTTAAAAAAAAAGAAAGAAAAGCTTGTAATCCAGAACATGCACTTCCTTAAGTATCTACAGAGGAACTGACAGAACAGATGTTCCAATGTGAAATGCTTTCATTTATTCTCTCAGTGGCTCCAGTGGCCTCTTCCCGTCAAACATTGCTTTAAACCAACTGTCTGTGGTCAGATCTTTTATTGTGCCTGTGTGTGCGCGCCTGCGTGTGTGTGTGCGCGCCTGCGTGTGTGTGTGCGCGCCTGCGTGTGTGTGTGCGCGCCTGCGTGTGTGTGTGCGCGCCTGCGTGTGTGTGTGCGCGCCTGCGTGTGTGTGTGCGCGCCTGCGTGTGTGTGTCCGCGCCTGCGTGTGTGTGTCCGCGCCTGCGTGTGTGTGTCCGCGCCTGCGTGTGTGTGTGCGCCTGCGTGTGCGTGTGCGCGCCCGCGTGTGAGTGTGCGCGCCTGCGCCTGCGTGTGCGTGTGCGCGCCTGTGTGTGGGCGTCTGCGCGTGCGAGCGTGCGCGCATGCTGTGTGTGTATGTGCCTGTGAATGTTTGTGTGTGTGTGTGTGTGTGTGTGTGTGTGTGTGTGTGTGTGTGTGTGTGTGTGTGTGTGTGTGTGTGTGTGTGTGTGTGTGTGTGTGTGTGTGTGTGTGTGTGTGTGTGTGTATGTGCCTACTGTTTGTTTGTGTGTGTGTATATGCCTACTGTTTGTGTGTATTGTGTTGAACACAGCATCTTATTTGTTTGTTTGTTGCAGGTTCGATAACCCGGCAGCCGTCAGCTCCACACCGGCTCGCCAGCTCACCTTTAACTACCTGCTTCCTGTAAACGCCTGGCTCCTTCTCAACCCCTCAGAGCTGTGCTGTGACTGGACCATGGGCACCATTCCTCTGGTGGAGTCTCTGCTAGACCCACGCAATCTGGCAACCCTGGCCTTCTATGTGCTGTTGGTCCTCCTGGCCTATCACAGCCTGCGCCACGCCCACAGCTCCGCCAAGACCGTCCTCATGGTAAAGCCGATCGACACGTGATCTTCACCTGGCACCATGTGTACATTAATATCACTAATAATCATGTGCGTGTGTGCGCTGTGTGTGTGTGTGTGTGTGTGTTCCCCTCTCGTTCTCCCGTCAGTGTTATAACAGTCTATCTTCTTGTTGTGCTGATACATGTGTTTGACCCCTGACAGTTCCTGCAGTTGCACAAGTTTAGAAAATTGCTGCTTCTTGTCTCGTGTGTTTACAAGAGAAAGAAAGACGAGTTCAACTTGATAAGTTCTCATGCGATAACATTCAGAGCAGTTCATCATCTGGGTGTCTCCGACAAACTTCCTTTCTCCGCTGGATATCCGTTGACACGTCGAGACCACAAATCAGCGCTAATGGACAAAGCCAGAGTTTGCTTTGGTCCACACTGTTATGCTCTGTAAGTTGCATAAGGACGCTAATCTGTTTGGACTGGCCGCGTTTAGCCGATCTCAAGATTCCCAGCGTTTTGGACCCTTGGACACTCGGCCTTATCCAGTTGGCAGTCATTCATTTTCCGGGAATGTCTGCGCTCATCGTGCTAACATTACAGCACGCACCCTGTAAACTTCTCTGAACGCTTTGATCGCTATTGATGTGTGGTTTTAAATCCATGTTTGTTTTGGCCCGAGGTTCTCTTCTACGATTGGACGACTATGACTACGATTCTCACGTCCTTTTCGCACCTAGACGCGTGTTTTCCGACCCGTCGGTTTTCTTTTTGACGCCGTTTGAAGTCGCCGCCAAAGATCACGTTTCCCAAAAGGCGCTGTCCGCCTAGATGAACGACCCGGTTATTGATAATGAAAACGCACGACGTTTATCTTGTGCCTTGTGTAGTTCAGTAAACGTATAAATTTTGTGAGGACACGGAAAACAGATGTGCCGAAGGGTAAAAGACGAGGGTTGGTCTTGCAACAGGCCGCCGTAACAAAGCGTGCTATTTATCAGAATGAGTCAGTTGGAGCTTTCTTAGTGAAGCTGTTGATGTAGAAACCTCTTAATTCCATTTATCATTGAGTGTGTGTGTGTTTTGTGTGTGCGAGTGTGTGCGAGTGCGTATGTGTGTTTTGTGTGTATGTGTGTTTTGTGTGTGTGTTCGTGTATGTGTGTGTATGTGTGTTTTGTGTGTGTGTGTTTGTGTGTATATGTATGTGTGTGTGTATGTATGTATGTATGTGTGTGTTTTGTGTGTGTGTGTATGTGTGTGTTTGTATGTATGTGTGTGTTTTGTGTGTGTGTATATATGTGTGAGTGTGTGTGTGTGTGTATGTATGTATGTGTGTGTTTTGTGTGTGTGTGTATATATGTGTGTGTGTGTGTGTGTGTGTTCATTTCAGTGAAACCATTTAAAAAAAGCACAGGTTTCGACCTGCGACAGGATTCTCTTGACCCTAATCGTCTACTTGGGTTAAGTTTATTTATGGAGTCGTTCTGCTAATTGTTCTCATGGCCCAGGTTTCAGACAAAGCCGTGCGAATTCAGCAGCGATTAGCGTTGAGAACGGCGCAGTCCTGTCTGAACAGGAACAATGAGAGCATTTAGTGCGGCGCTGCTCAGCAGTCGGGCTCTTCGTGGCCTGGTGCACTTGAAAGAGCCACTTCTTTGGTTAATCCCTGATTTGATTTAGAACCTCTGTTTCCGCTTCCTCTTCTAAATCGCTCGGCTCAAATGCAATTTCTATTGACCCTAATACTTAGAGAGAGGAATACGGCGTGTAATACGAGTCTGGGTTCAAGGTACAGAGACGGTGAACTCGGCTACAGCGTAATGCTATGCAAATCTGGTCCTGATATTACTGTGTGTGTGTGTGTGTGATGTGCTGAAGGAGTCTCCAGTGTGTGTATGTGTGTGTGTGTGATGTGCTGAAGGAGTCTCCAGTGTGTGTATGTGTGTGTGTGTGTGTGTGTGATGTGCTGAAGGAGTCTCCAGTGTGTGTGTATGTGTGTGTGTGTGTGTGATGTGCTGAAGGAGTCTCCAGTGTGTGTATGTGTGTGTGTGTGTGTGATGTGCTGAAGGAGTCTCCAGTGTGTGTGTATGTGTGTGTGTGTGTGTGTGTGTGTGTGTGTGTATGATATGCTGAAGGAGTCTCCAGTGTGTGTGTGTGTGTGTGTGTGTGTGTGTATGATGTGCTGAAGGAGTCTCCAGTGTGTGTGTCTGTGTGTGTCTGTGTGTGTCTGTGTGTGTCTGTGTGTGTCTGTGTGTGTCTGTGTGTGTGTCTGTGTGTGTGTGTCTGTCTGTGTGTGTCTGTCTGTGTGTGTCTGTCTGTGTGTGTCTGTCTGTGTGTGTCTGTCTGTGTGTGTCTGTGTGTGTCTGTGTGTGTCTGTGTGTGTCTGTGTGTGTGTCTGTGTGTGTGTCTGTGTGTGTGTCTGTCTGTGTGTGTCTGTGTGTGTCTGTGTGTGTCTGTGTGTGTCTGTGTGTGTCTGTCTGTGTGTGTGTCTGTGTCTGTCTGTGTCTGTCTGTGTCTGTCTGTGTCTGTCTGTCTGTGTCTGTGTGTGTCTGTGTCTGTGTGTGTGTGTGTGTGTATGTGTGTGTGTGTGGACCGAAACTGGGTTGAAAAGGTTTTGTGCTCTTGAATGAAAGCTGACAGTTCCTTATTTTCACTGGTTTCGTGAGAGTTTGTTCTGTACAGAACACACAATATTTACTGTGGATATTAAACACTTCTACACACTGCAGCTAAAAGTGCAACAAAAGCAGGACAAATCCTTGTGCACTCATGTGATCTAGCAAGCAAGTGAGTTTCAGTGAACAAACAAAGCCTTTTATGTGACATTAACTGAAATGGATGAACAGAATAAACTGGTTATATAAGTTTGCACCCCTTTAACACTGGCCCATGTGATCGTCCACAGGACGAGTAATAATATAATATTGTATTATTCTGACGAGCTCCGTATGAAGATCAGCTGTACGTCTACTTTGTCCTGACATATTGGTCTCATCTGGCCGCCGAAGCGACGACATTACAGCATGAGGCGTGTATAGGACCTCGCTGTGGACAGGGAAGAGGGAAGAATTTCCAAAGACAGCTGTCGGTTCACTTATCCATCAATCCATCTAAGCAGCTCTCCATCCATCCATCCATCCATGCAAGCAGATCTTTTTCCTGCCATCTATCCAAGCAGCTCTCTATCTATCCATCCATCCATCCAAGCAGCTCTCCATCCATCCATTTAAGCAGCTGTCTATCCTTCCATCTGTCCCTCTTTCCATCTGAGCAGCTGTTCATCCGTTCATCCATCCATCTAAGCAGCTTTATATCCATCCATCCATCCACCCATCCATCCATGCAAGCAGATCTTTTTCCTGCCATCTATCCAAGCAGCTCTCTATCTATCCATCCATCCATCCATCCATCCATCTAAGCAGCTTTATATCCATCCATCCATCCATCCATCCTTCCAAGCAGCTCTCCATCCATCCAAGCAGCTCTCCATCCATCCACCCATCCATCCAAGCAGCTCTCCATCTATCCATCCATCCATCCATCCATCCAAGCAGCTCTCCATCTATCCATCCATCCATCCATCCATCCATCCATTCATCCATCCATCCTCCCACCCAAGCAGCACTTTTTCTTGCCATCTATTCAAGCAGCTCTCTATCTATCCATCTAAGCAGCTGTCATCCATCTCTCCATTCATCCATCCATGTAAGCAGCTATCCATCCGTCCATCCATCTAAGTAGCTGTCTATCCATCTATCCAAGTAGCTGTTTTTCTATATGTCCATCCATCTATCCATCCATGCATCCATCTAAGCAGCTGTCTATCCTTCCATCTGTCCCTCTTTTCATCTGAGCAGCTGTTCATCTGTCCATCCATCCATCTAAGCAGCTTTATGTCCATCCATCTATCCATCCATGCATCCATCTAAGCAGCTGTCTATCCTTCCATCTGTCCCTCTTTTCATCTGAGCAGCTGTTCATCTGTCCATCCATCCATCTAAGCAGCTTTATGTCCATCCATCCATCCATCCATCCATCCATCCATCCATCCAAGCAGCTCTCTCCATCCATCCATCCATCCATCCATTCAAGCAGCTATCCATCCATCCATCCATCCATCCAAGCAGCTCTCCATCAATCATTCTAAGCACCCATTCAAGTGTAGATTCCATTCAAGTATTCATTCATCCAAACCTGCACTCTTTCAAATTAAAATTCAGATTTAAATGACTGATGCACTTCTATCCATCCACCCATCCAATCTATCTCTCCAAAGATACAGCAGATGATGAATGTTTTGGAGCGGTCCAGGTTTAAATCTGTGGTGTGCCAAGTTAATAGACACAAGATTCTTGAATGAAGTACTAGTTAAGGGGAGTGGCTTATTTATTCATTTCTTCACTTGTCACAGGGGTGTGTATACTTTTAATGCCCAGTGAATGGTCTTTAATCGTAACAATAACAGTCCAAAAGCGAGGGACAAAATCGTAACAAGAAAATGGACAGTAGGTCAGAAGAACCGAGACGTGAAACACATGGAAACTAGCAAGATGTCTGTAAAATATAAAAAAAACTCATATTGAGCATTAAATATTAGTACTTTTAACAATTTAGTTTTTTTTTCTTTGTTTCTCCTTCATTCTGTTCGCTCTGCATCGAGACGTCTCACCCTTTCCGTTCCGTCTGCTTGGATCTTTTTTTACAGCACCTACAGTACAGGATGTTAGCCGTAGCCTACACACCTAGCTCCTAGCCGTAAGGTCACGTATCAGTAAGCGTGTGTAAGCTGCCGCTAATCCTGTGAGACTAATTACTGACTCTCGTGTCTCTTCCTCAGGCTCTCTCTCTGCTCGTCCTCCCGTTCATCCCAGCGTCCAATCTGTTCTTCCCCGTGGGCTTCGTGGTGGCCGAGCGCGTGCTCTACGTCCCCAGCATGGGCTTCTGCGTCCTGGTGGCTCACGGCTTCAAGAGCCTGGCGTTACGAGGGTAAATCTTTTACATCTACCACTGAATAGTAATAGATCATTTAATAAGCAGCTGATGAAAATCAATGACGTATTAATAAATGATGAAGTGGGATGAAGTTCAAAGAGTTGGTAAGACATGGAAAGACATTTCACCTCCGACGGTTTGACGCTTTTCGTCGATGTTCTGCATAAACGTCTTCAAACCGAACACCGTCTCCATAGCAACGATAACACACTTTTTTTTTTTTTCCTTTTCAGTTTTTTAGCACACTAACGCAAAGCGCCGGCCCAGTACAAGAATCGACACATTCTGACCAATCAGAATCGAGAATAAAACATTCCTGGTTGCATAAGTTTGCACACCCCCAAACCACTACTTTGATGAATTACATCTCGACTCTGCTGCCAATATTTTCCTGATCTTTCTTGCAAAACCATTTCGCGATCCATCAGAATCAGATTGTAATGGAATCTCCTGTTCACCGCCTGCTGCGGGTCACCCCACAGATTTCAGTAGGTTTCAGGTCTGTGCTCTGGCTTAAATATATTCAGTCTTCTTTTGTTCCTTTGTTGATGTGGATGTGTGTGTCGGGTCATTTGCTGAAAGTTCTGCACAACAGTATTTGAGCTCTTCATGATTTCCTCCATCATGATAAAGGGAAGCAGCTCTAAAGCATGATGCTAACGCCACAACGTCTCCTCATACCATTACACTTTGTGCCACATGCTTTGAGGTTATTTAGTTCAGCTCGGACGTTTGCTTTTTCCCCTTTATGAGAGGTCTTCCACAGTTCAGGCGTGAAGAACGAGAGAATGTCCCCAGTTAGAAAGGGGTGCACATACTTATTCCCTTAAAGGTGGGGTCTCCGTTGTTTTGAGAAATGCTTCAGAAAACTGAGTCGGGACGACAAACAAAACAAAAACAAAACTAACGTGTAGCCAATGAGCAGAAAGGGGCGTGTCTTGTCAATATGGGGCGGAGAGAGTGTTCAGTGCGCATGTGTGACATTAGCAGAAAGCGGTTTTAACATTGACATGGAGGATAAAAACAAAGAAAGAAACCGAAGAAAGACTTACGATAAGGTAAGAAGTAGGACGTGTTAATATAGGATCAGCTTTCCAGCTCTGGAGAGAACTGAACGTCTTCCACGTGAAACGGAGCTAAACCTTTCACGGTACAACACACAGTACTACAAAAACACATCTGTAGTACCATAGTATTACTCATTGTGTTTATTGATAAAAATATCCCCTCGGTCAGCTGCCCCAACAGGTTCCGCCATAATAGTTGTCTGGTGTATGTGTGGGGGCGGAGCTATCAAAACAGGGGTGGGACCCATCTGGGTTAGGGGCGTGTTTGTTTTGGTGATTTCAAATGTTAACATCGGCTTTCAAACAACGGAGACCCCACCTTTAAACTCTGGTATTGTTTTACACCTTCATATTTAAACGTTATAATTTATCCTGTTGTTTTTTTAATTAATCTAAAGTAGGATGATGATGGACACAATTTTTTCTCCCCACAGGCTACATTTGATATATCAACAGAATTCCATTCTTGAAATAAACAAAGCAGTGCATTCTGGGGGAAAGAAAAGTCTGCATGGAAACACAAATATACGTTTGTTTTTCAAAAGCCCGGTTGTCTCATCTGGCTTTAATTACGAGAGGCGTTTTCTAGATAATAAAACACTATTAAATTCTTGTACACAAGTGTGTTTTATTCAACAGCTTTTATTCAACACCTTTAGGACTCTGAAGAAAGTCTCCTGGTTGTTTATGGGCGTTCTTCTAATCACGCACGCTTTGAAGACCTTCTCCAGGACGTGGGACTGGGAGTCGGAGTACACGCTGTTCACCTCGGCCCTGAAAGTACGCCTCTGTTTCGTTTGTGGGTTTTTTTGTAATACGCTCTTTCTCAAAGTAAATTTCTAGCATTTAGAACGATTTCATTCCATTTCCTCTGCAAGACTTGACTAAGCCTAGCGGTTAAGGTGTTGGGCTACCAATCGGAAGGTTGTGAGTTCGATTCCTACGTCCACCAAACTGCCACTGCTGGGCCCCTGAGCAAGGCCCTTAACCCGCAATTGCTCAGTTGTATAAAAATGAGATAAAATGTAAGTCGCTCTGGATAAGGGCTTCTGATAAATGCTGTAAATGTAAATGAGGGGAAATAATTAGGATTCTTAGGATAATTCTCCTCGATTATAAACAGGACACGTCTACGCCAGGCTCCGCCTCTACGCTCACCGGGTTTTAACTCAAATCGTCTCAGCACTCTAACGACGGTGATGAAATAATCAGTTATTTGAACGTTTAAACATTAAAATTCTTTGTCCTCACTGGCCGTATCGAGCGTCTAAGCGCTCTTCATCGTTGATGATGGAGCGTCTGAGCAGGAACATGGTTGACAGTTCGATTAAACTGAACCCGTAAACGCAGAGGGAACATAAATGAAAACATTTCTCCGAGATAGACATTTTCTCAAAGTTGAGACATCAAACTCTTCTCGGCGGGAGTCCTCCGTTTTCCACAGAACCTCATTTAATAACATTTTTCTTCAGTATTCGCCTCAGCAGCCATTCTTTTTTTAATCATTTTTCATTTTTTTTTCCCTACTTTTCCACATCAATATCACAGACGACCAAAACCACATGCGAGCGACATATGGTGTTGGTCAGCCTCCATCTGAATATCCAGAGAAGATCGATTGCAGTAAAACACAGTCTGACTCTGATTCCACTCAGGAGGAAAACCAAGGTTCAAGGGTTTCAGGTTCATGACCCGAGAGGTGTTAAGAAAAAAGTATTTAAAAAACGTTTTTTTTATTATTAGGTCATCCTCATTAGGAGTTTAATCAGTCATGAAGGTCTTCAAGGCAGAAGTGTAACATTGGGAGTTCAAGGACGCACGATGTTCACGAATCCGTTCGATTCACCAATCACGAAGAAAATTTACGACTGCTTAAAAGACGCACGTTTGTGTCTGAATGTATATGTATAAAACTAAATACATCTACATAACTGCTATAAAGAGGGGGCACGGTGGCTTAGTGGTTAGCACGTTCGCCTCACACCTCCAGGGTTGGGGGTTCGATTCCCACCTCCACCTTGTGTGTGTGGAGTTTGCATGTTCTCCTCGTGCCTCGGGGGTTTCCTCCGGGTACTCCGGATTCCTCCCCCGGTCCAAAGACATGCATGGTAGGTTGATTGGCATCTCTGGAAAATTGTCCATAGTGTGTGAGTGTGAGAGTGAATGAGAGTGTGTGTGTGCCCTGTGATGGGTTGGCACTCTGTCCAGGGTGTATCCTGCCTTGGTGCCCAATGACGCCTGAGATAGGCACAGGCTCCCCGAGACCCGAGGTAGTTCGGATAAGCGGTAGAAGATGAATGAATGAATGAACTGCTATAAAGAGAGGTTTAAAATTGTAAACAAACTGGAGTACAGGTTCACCCTGTCTTAATGACTGAACAACCAGAGTCTTGCAAAATTCTCTTTTTATCCCGAAATAGAGCTCCAAAGTCGGCTAAATCGCCCGACTTCCTCAAGCCTCTCTCAGGCACCGTAGATCACTGGTGTCGTCACAAACCTATCCAAGAGCTTTGGGACACTTCTGACGTGTCCCATGTAACCATGTAACATACGTTCGACATGTATTTGTCAGGTCCAGCGTGGGCTATTCCAACGTCATTACATGGCTCTTTGGGAACTCTGGTGTTCAAGACTGACGAGTTCTATGATGTGAGTCACACATTCCCATGATG
>NC_083472.1:2280000-2322500 GCF_030014155.1 Tachysurus vachellii | reverse complement strand
GGTCCGTGTGTCTACGCGGGATTGGAGGAATATTTAATAACAACTAGAAGTGTTTGATTATTAACGTTATTATAATATCGTTAGTTTTCATTTCATTCTAAGCCTTTAGGCTGCACACTTGCAATCAGCAGGTTTAAAAAAAAGAAAGTGAACTTGTTGCATAGTTTCATGGAGAAAATTCTATAAATTTCTACACATTTGCATAATAGTGTACTTCATTTGCATAATAGTATACTTCATTCGCATAATAGCACACTTCATTCGCATAATAGTGTACTTTATTTGCATATAGTACACTTAATTTGCATAATAGTGTA
Organism: Tachysurus vachellii; assembly: GCF_030014155.1. Classification (NCBI taxonomy): domain Eukaryota; kingdom Metazoa; phylum Chordata; class Actinopteri; order Siluriformes; family Bagridae; genus Tachysurus; species Tachysurus vachellii. The sequence continues at coordinate 2,322,183 of NC_083472.1, read as the reverse complement.
CTTCATTTGCATAATAGTGTACGTCATTTGCATAATAGTGTACGTCATTTGCATAATAGCACACTTCATTTGCATAATAGCATACTTCATTTGCATAATAGTGTACTTTATTTGCATAATAGTACACTTAATTTGCATAATAGTGTACTTAATTTGCATAATACTGTACTTCATTTGCATAATAGTGTACGTCATTTGCATAATAGTGTACGTCATTTGCATAATAGTTACAGGTAAATGCAGGTGATCTGGTTGCTGCAGCATTTACATTTACGGTATGTTGCAGACTCTTGTACGTTTTATACAACTTGCATCAACAGCAGTTGAGGGTTAGGGCCTCGCTCAGGGGGCCAGCGGTGGCAGCTTGGTGCACCTGGGATTTGAACTCACAACCTTCTGGTCCTTAGTCCAACATCGTAACCACTAGACTGTCACAACTCTGTGGGAGAAAGCAGAGAAATGCGAGTGTAACAGGATTGAGAGTATTATGTGGAACACAATACGTGAAACCAGTCACTTGTTTGGCAGCTAGATGTTGGACTAACTGACCCTGAACTTAGTGCACACACACTGCACATACAGGGCACACCGCACACACAGGGCACACCGAACACACAGGGCACACTGCACACACAGGGCACACCGCACACACTGCACATACAGGGCACACCGCACACACTGCACACCGCACACACAGGGCACACTGAACACACAGGGCACACTGCACACACAGGGCACACCGCACACACTGCACACACAGGGCACACCGCACACACTGCACACACAGGGCACACTGCACACACAGGGCACACCGCACACACACTGCACACCGCACACACTGCACACTGCACACACAGGGCACACTGTGCGCACCACACGCACACTGCACACACACACACTGCACACACTGCACACACCGCGCACACTGCACACACACGGCGCACGGATTCAGAGCCCTTCAGAGCGCATGATTTCAGTCCAGTCCTCTCCTCGGATACCTATATAACAGTTTATATTACAGATCAATATTTAACTTCTATTTGTTTGGTATGAATAATTCAAACGAGTTAAAATGATCAAAGGTCCATGAATAAGAGTATGTGTTATGTTATATAACAGTATATACAGGCAAAGCAGTGAATGAGTCACCGCAAGCTTCGTATACAGAGTCGACCGGTTCAGGAATGCAGCCGGAACACAATCTTTCACCTCGTGAGATTTATGTTCTCAATAGCTGAAAAGCAGGATGGATTATTATGTTACGATGAAGGCTTTTGGCTTTCAGGAGTTTGTCACTTAGTGTGTTTACACGCCCAGCCTACAGTAATGCGCCTTTTGTGTGTCAGTTTGTACACGAGGTGTACAAGAGCTACGTTCCTCATTCAGCTCTGGAGTATGTGGGTGGAATCAGGGGAGCAGCCCTTCAGAGTAAATAAACTTGCCACCCGTTACTTTCAGAATGTCAGGTGAGCTTTTGTATAATCGCAATCAGGTAGTTTTTTTTTTCTTTTCTTTTTTTATATTTACAGAGAGGGGATTGAGTTTCTTTTGTCTGTCATCGTCAACAAAGGAGCTACCAGAATATTTCAGGGCACCTTTGTTTGAGTTTTAGGGTCAATCCTGGTTTTAACTGCAAGCTGGCATCATTTTTTTTTAATGCTTTGTGTAATTCCAGATCAAACCGAGCCGAATGCAGAGAAACATGTTTAATGCTCGATATAAATCCCAGAGATATTTTTTCACACTTGGTCTGAATTCATGGTGAACCTATCATGGTAAAACATCTACGTAAAACTTTATTATTCTTTATTTAAAACATTTTTATTGGTCAGAAATACGATTTCCACTCACAAAAATGTCACTGCCATATGTTGGTCTGAAGGTGGGCGGGGCTTACTCGCTCTCCTCCTGTCAATCACAGAGTTTCTAGCCGATCGTAGGCATCCGAGAGCTTGCGTATGTGGTAGAGGGCAGGCGGCGCTTTCTCCCGTGTGAGAGGCAGCACTGATTAAATAAAAAATGATAAACTATTAACTTAAACTAGTTTAAAATAGGGCTGGGCGATACGGCTGAAAACTGTATCGCGGTATCAGTGTTTCATTTCGGTCGATATCGATAATTATTGATATTTTTTATGACCCATTTAAAATAAGGACCAGGAGAAAAATCTATTACATTTAAACATTTTTATTTTAAACTTAACCTTCCTCTGATCGTAATCCCCTCAGTTACACCAGCCGCTGCTGGTGTAATATTTCCGTGTGGGATGTGATCCAGATGAATGTGGTCAGAAAATTGCTTGCACTCGGCCGTAAGGTGCCAAGAGTTGAACTGACTTGTGCTTTGGGTGTTGTAAAGAAAGTTAACTGTGACTAATGGTCAATATTTTTGCCCATGCTTTTACGCCGTAGGTGAGGTGAGGCTCCGTCCTGAAGCAAACCGCCGCTTCCTGAGCTACGTGGAAGAAGAACCCAATGATGCCAACGGCTACTTCAACCTGGGCATGCTGGCGATGGATGCTGAGGAAAATGAAGCGGCCGAACGTTGGATGCGCAAAGCCATCGCGTTGCAGCCCGGCTTCCGGAGTGCCCTGTTCAACCTGGCGCTGCTCCTGGCGCAGGGGAAGCGCGAGCGTGACGCACTGGCGGTGTTGGACGAGCTTCTGCATCACCACCCCGAGCACTCTAAGGGTCTTATCCTGAAAGGCGACATTCTCATGAACCAACTGAAGGACACACGCGGCGCACGAGAAGCCTTCGAGCGCATCCTACGTTCTGACCCGGGAAACGTTCAGGCCAAGCACAACCTGTGCGTGGTTTACTTCGAGGAGCGTCAGCTGCCTCGGGCGGAGCAGTGTCTCCAGGAGACGCTGGCCATGGCACCACACGAGGAGTACGTACAGCGCCACCTCGCAATCGTCCGTGCCAAAATGGCCGCCATGAGCGCCGCCGGGAAGCCGCTAGCGCCAGCAGAGGGAGCCGAGGTTTCGCAGCAGAAGCGGGCTCCGAGAGAGGAAGAGCAGGACGAAGCCGGGAGAGAGAAGAATTTAAGGAAATCCTCTCACGCTGAAAGCTCCAGCGGCCAGGACAAGAAGCCGGACGGCGGCCAAGCCGACAAGCGGACTAAGAGCAAATCCACACAAGAGATTAAAGACATTGAAAAGAAAAGGGAGGCGGCGCTGAAGAGACTGGAGGAGATCGAGCGCATATTAAGCAGTGATTAACTTTTTTTTTTAAAATAATGTCTACTTTTATAGATCTATTTAAAGCACGGGAAGGAAGATATGTGAGGTTTCCAAAGCAAGAGTTGGTTTATGCATTGGTTTGAGAACACGGGTGGTGTTTTGGGATTGAATTGCGAGGCAGAGGCAGGCTGTGAGGCAGAGGCAGGCTGTGAGGCAGAGACACACCTGAATAGAAATCAGGAGAGTTGGGACAAAAGCACAGAAATGGGTACATTTTTTTTTTTTTAAATGACTTAAAGATCTTGATGCCTAAGTGCTATCTAGGTGTGTGTGTGTGCGGGGTGTGTGTGTGCCTGTGTGTGCCTGTGTGTGTTTGTGTGTGGAGTGTGTGTGTGTGGGGGGTGTGTGTGTGTGTGTGTGTGTGTGTGCCTGTGTGTGTGTGAGGTGTGTGTGTGTGTGTGTGTGTGTGTGAGGTGTGTGTGTGTGGGTGTGTGTATGTTTGTGGGTGTGCACCTGTGAGGGTGTGTGCGTGTGAGGGTGTGTGTGGGTGTGTGTGGGTGTGTGTGAGTGTGAGGGTGTGTGTGGGTGTGTGTGGGTGTGAGGGTGTGTGTGGGTGTGAGGGGGTGTGTGGGTGTGAGGGGGTGTGTGTTTTTAAATGATGAAATTGTATTTTATTGGAATATTTTTGTTTGACTCACTGGACACTGTTCCAGAGACAGTGTTCACATCTCCACAGCCAATTAGACTCTCGTGTTAATCATTAAAATCCAGACAATTAAAGGAAGTGACGGCGTGAGCGCTCGGCGCCTGCTTCCTCTACACACACACACACCCTTTTCCTGCACCTCCTCCAGTCGTGGTGTCCAGGCTTTAATTGTGTGTGTCTGACATCATCGGGGGACGTCGATGTCACGGCTCAGCGAGGTCGTCTCTGCTCTCTCACTCATCTGTAAGGCTTTTGAGTCGCGACCCAGATTTCTTACTGACTTTTTTACACTGAGCTCCAATACAAACGCAGGCAGATGAAGGGAGAAAAACAATCAAAAAAAACTTTCATTGAGTTCATTAAGGTGTTTCCTTTTCTAAACAAGATTGTATAAAGATCTGCCTAATGTACACTCACACACACTCACTTACTTTTTCTCTGACATATCAGAGTCTTTCAGGTCTGAGGCTCAAAAACCTGAGATTTTGTCTCTACCTTTACACAGATCGTCATGTGACTGCTGTGAAATGTACTTACAGCCAGAGGGATGGATTTATTCACAAGCCACTAAGACTAACAATGCTAATGCGCTCTCTCTCTCTCTCTCTCTCTCTCTCTCTCTCTCTCTCGCTCTCTCTCTCTCTCTCTCTCTCGCTCTCTCTCTCTCTCTCTCTCTCTCTCTCTCTCTCTCTCTCTCTCTCTCTTTCTCTCTCTTTCTCTCACTTTCTCTCTCGCTCTCTCACTTTCTCTCTCTCTCTCTCTCTCTCTCTCTCTCTCTCTCTCACTTTCTCTCTCTCTCTCTCTCTCTCACTTTGTCTCTCTCTCTCACTTTGTGTCTCTCTCTCTCTCTCTCTCTCTCTCTCTCTCTCTGTCTCTCACTTTCTCTCTCTCTCTCTCTCTCTCTCACTTTGTCTCTCTCTCTCACTTTGTGTCTCTCTCTCTCTCTCTCTCTCTCTCTCTCTCTCTCTCTCTCACTTTGTCTCTCTCTCTCTCTCACTTTGTCTCTCTCTCTCACTTTGTCTCTCTCTCTCTCTCTCTCTCTCTCTCTCTCTCTCTCTCTCTCTCTCTCTCTCTCTCTCTCTCTCTCTCTCTCTCTCTCTCTCTCTCTCTCTTCCACGGCTCAGATTTCCTATAAAGCGAGTTTACAACCAGAACACACTTAAACTGTTCACAGTTTCGACGCTCACTGTGAGCGACGCTCCGTCTGTCCAAATGTGAATAAAAAATAATTGCCTTTGCTGGACAAAATGTTTCCCACTGTGTGTTTGTGTGTCTGACTCTAATACCGGGGCAATTTGTTTACTCTAATACCGGGGCAATTTGTTTACAACTTTAAATTACTTAAAAAAAATAATGCCCGATGATTTGTTTTATCTGTTTATAATTACACAGAAATAAAAATCACAAAGAGTAAACACTTCTCTAACAGATACTACACACTGGAGACTCCTTACGGCAAAGTCTGTGAATGAGTCTGTGAATGAGCCGTTACTATGGAAACGATTGCTGTAATGTGAACCTGCGATGTTATTGAACACCGTCTGACCTACTGGTGTAGAAAATGAATGAATGCCTTCTGACCAATCAGAATCCAGCACTAAAAAAAATATATATATATATATACATACATATATATATATATATGCACACACACACACACACGCGTATGTATATTTATTTATTTATTGGCTACTCACTAAGTGATGTGCTGAATAATTCTGGGAATCTGGATAAACTTTTTTTTTTTTTTTGCTGACCTGGGTCACTTTTCGCCGGTGTATTTATGTTTGCATGTCAACAGACGGCAACGTCGTGCGCACGAATCGTCCTGCTGACATTTTGATCTCACACAAGCGTGTAATGCAATAACGCGGTGGCTCCATGTGATTGGACGATTTATATTATTATTGGATTAAGGAATAAATGAGGTTTTTGAGGATGTAATTTCCTGATTGCGCTTAAAAGGCTCACACGCAGCTGAAACATTCTTGGACTGTGAAGATTAAGGTGATGAACAATGCTGGACTGTCAGACTGTGGTCAGAGGTCACGGCACCAAATGTTTCTCTCTCCAGGACGGTTCCAGAGATGCGTAGGATCGATTCTGATCTGGTGATGTTATGTTGGATTTTCCCAACATATAAATTTGTCACAAATCTAAGCTTCAATTCAATTCTAAATTCTAATAAATAAGTAACATGGCAGCAGCTCAGTGCAAAAACATTACTGTAGAAACAAATCAGAGCTTCAGTTAAAGTTTACATCAAACAACAGAATAAAGAAATTTCTGTGACTTTAACTGTGCCAGTTCAGTATGAGATATTCTGGTTCGAATTATTTCAGAAATTGTGTGAGAGTGTTTGTGTGTGTGTGAGGGGTGTGTGTGTGTGTGTGTGTGTGTGTGTGAGGGGTGTGTGTGGTGAAGAGTGTGTGAGGGATGTGTGGGGTGAAGAGTGTGTGAGGGGTGTGTGGGTGTGTGTGATGGATGTGTGGGGTGAAGAGTGTGTGTGAGGGGTGTGTGGGGTGAAGAGTGTGTGTGAGGGGTGTGTGTGTGAGGGGTGTGGGGTGAAGAGTGTTTGAGGGGTGTGTGTGGGGTGAAGAGTGTGTGAGGGGTGTGTGTGTGAGGGGTGTGTGGGGTGAAGAGTGTGTGAGGGGTGTGTGTGTGAGGGGTGTGTGGGGTGAAGAGTGTGTGTGAGGGGTGTGTGGGGTGAAGAGTGTGTGAGGGGTGTGTGTGTGTGGGGTGTGTGGGGTGAAGAGTGTGTGTGAGGGGTGTGTGGGGTGAAGAGTGTGTGTGAGGTGTGTGTGGGGTGAAGAGTGTGTGTGAGGGGTGTGTGTGTGGGGTGAAGAGTGTGTGTGAGGGGTGTGTGTGTGTGTGAGGGGTGTGTGGGGTGAAGAGTGTGTGTGAGGGGTGTGTGGGGTGAAGAGTGTGTGTGAGGGGTGTGTGTGTGAGGGGTGTGTGGGGTGAAGAGTGTCTGTGAGGGGTGTGTGTGTGTGAGGGGTGTGTGGGGTGAAGAGTGTGTGTGAGGGGTGTGTGGGGTGAAGAGTGTGTGTGAGGGGTGTGTGGGGTGAAGAGTGCGTGTGCGGGATGTGTGTGTGAGGGGTGTGTGGGGTGAAGAGTGTGTGTGAGGGGTGTGTGTGTGTGTGAGGGGTGTGTGGGGTGAAGAGTGTGTGTGAGGGGTGTGTGGGGTGAAGAGTGTGTGAGGGGTGTGTGGGGTGAAGAGTGTGTGTGAGGGGTGTGTGGGGTGAAGAGTGTGTGTGAGGGGTGTGTGTGTGTGAGGGGTGTGTGGGGTGAAGAGTGCCTGTGAGGGGTGTGTGTGTGTGAGGGGTGTGTGGGGTGAAGAGTGTGTGTGAGGGGTGTGTGTGTGTGAGGGGTGTGTGGGGTGAAGAGTGCCTGTGAGGGGTGTGTGTGTGTGAGGGGTGTGTGGGGTGAAGAGTGTGTGTGAGGGGTGAAGAGTGTCTGTGAGGGGTGTGTGTGTGTGAGGGGTGTGTGGGGTGAAGAGTGTGTGTGAGGGGTGTGTGGGGTGAAGAGTGTGTGTGAGGGGTGTGTGGCGTCCACAATGCTGTTGGCTTTGCGAATGCAGCGCGTGGTGTAAATGTCCATGATAGAGGGAAAAGACACCCCAATGATCTTCTCTGCTGTCCTCACTATCCGCTGCAGGGTCTTGCGATCCGAGATGGTGCAGTTCCCAAACCAGACCATGATGCATCTGCTCAGAATGTTCTCAATGCTCTCACTGGTCCCTCTGTAGAACGTGCTGTAAGGACTGTGAGCAAAAAAAAATAGCTATGAACACAGATACTGATAAAATATCAAAAACATAATCCCAGATTAGCTAGCTAAGAAATGTTTTACCTTTAAGGTGCTTTCTGGAACAAACTGAAAACGTGGGGTGGGGGGGTGAATACTTACGCATCGTACTATCAGTCAGAGGTGAAGAACTCGAAGGAAACGAATTCGTTGTTAAAATAATATTAGGCTTGGCCTTGTAACCTGGAGGCCCCTTCGACGGCAGCAAATAAAGCATCGGGTGGAGAAATTTCACAGCGGAGCGACGGAATGAGCCGTGAGTTTTTCTGGTTTTAATGAAAGCAGTGTTTCAGCACATGGGATGAATGTGAAGCAGGTCTCTGCCTGCTGATCTCACCACTGTGTAAACTTGGGTGTCTTTGAAGCGGCGCTCTCACACCTGTCACCTTTTTCACCTGTTTGCTGCTTTACGTGCTCTACGAGTCGGTTTATGAGTCAGGTCGCGTTAGTCATCGTCCTTTATTATCGCAAACGTGAGTCAGTGGTAGTGTTGTTTAACATTAGTTTCACACCTCAGGGTGTGTGTGTGTGTTTGTGCGTGTGTGTAATTATTTAGGATTGAACAAATCACGTATGTTTGGGGAAATGGAGGCATCTGGAATCTGGAAGTGTTTTATTTGCTAATTTGAGGTTTCAGCAGTTTTTCGCATCCCAGATCACATTCGTTTTACTGCCCCAGTTGGAACGAAAGAAAACTTTTTCGTTCATGTTTTTGAGGATTTAATGCTGAGAGCTGGTCTCGGCATTCCGAGTAATTCATCCTCTGTGTTAGTTGGATAGTTTTTCAGCAGTAATTTAGTCGTTATGGAGCAGCTTGTTTCTACAAGTGCAGTAATTCAGATTCTTTTGGTGTGACTAACTCTTACTTGGTTTTGGTGTTACACTTGGAATTGTCTTCTGTTTTTGGTTCTGCATCTGGACTGTGATCTTGAGGGATGGTTTGTAAAATTGCACAAGTTATTCTAGCGACTAGGCGAAAGAAAAGCTTGGCCTCGATTAGCATACAATGGCTTTCGATCTCGATCATGATGCGACTCGATCTCGATCTCCTCCGTTCCTGCTCTTGAACTCTACTGCGGTGGTAGGAATGTGGTAGCCTAGTGGTTAAGGTGTTGGGCTACCAATCAGAAGGTTGTGAGTTCGATTCCTACATCCACCAAGCTGCCACTGCTGGGCCCCTGAGCAAGGCCCTTAACCCTCAGTTGCTCAGTTGTATAAAAATGAGATAAAAATGTAAGTTTCTCTGGATAAGGGCGTCTGCTAAATGCTGTAAAATGTAAAAAATAAATAAATAAAAATGTGGTGTTGAGTCCCAAGTTTTATTTTTTCCCTCAAACATGTTTTTCCAAAACACAAATGAATAATAAAATGCTGTGGTGGAGTTGGAGATGTTCTGTTTTCCAGCATGAAGTTCTTTGTCGTCTTCTAACCGCATGTCCCAAAGTGTTTTATTTCAGATACAACAGCCCTTAAATGACAGATTTCTAACGTATTAATGAACATTTTGATGCTTTTTAAACCATTTTGAACATTTGTGAGAATCAACATTTCCTCAGCACCCTGTTGGTCTCTGGAATTCAATTTGTTTTGAACTGTATTAAAAAAAAAAATCATCAAACCGAAATGATTTTTTTCTGTCCTAAACACGGCAGAAAACGTCCTGATACGTGGCACCGACGCTGGAGACTCCTTCCTTAAATGGTATATAAAGATCTCCATAATATCAAAGATGATGGGCTGTTTACACGGGATGTTACGTAGCGGCATGATTTTTGTAATCTGTTCATTTTCTAGCGCTTGCCGTTCATGTCGGTGTCAAATGGCTGTCGCTATAGCAACAATAACTTAATAAGATGAACATTAACGTTTCCTTTCTCTCACGTGTAGGAAACCTGACCTTTTGTCTCTAAAACTTTACTAATTTTTTTTTTTAAAAAGAAAAATAGACTTTATTTAGATGATTATGTTTAGAAAAGGGATTGTTCACTTTAATCTCAATAAATGTGCGGCTTTTAAGGACAAAATGAGCTTTTTTTTGAGATTTTGTGGGCGGGTTTGTTTTCTTCCCCCACACGCTAGTCTGAAATCACAAGATCCTTGATGCTGGATTTAATAAAGTGTCCACATGGGCGTGGTTCGTCATCTGTCAGTGAGGTTTTGGAGCTTCTATGCTTTTCTCTGTCCACATTTTAGGGGTTGGTGTGAAGCCCAGACAACACCACCACCACCACCACCACCACCACCACAAAAGCTAAGCTAATAAATAGTTTTTATTACATAAAGATTGTTTGCTGGAGGAAAAGTGCCACTGTTGTCAATGTGTGAGCTGTGTTTTTGAACTTGATGTCAACATGATGATTTGATGCTTGATGGTTAACCGCTTTTGATTATCTGATGGAACGGTTTTGTGTCTTGTGCTTATTAAACACTCAGTCAGCGTGATTTGGTGTTATTGTTCGTCACTTTGCAAGCGGTGCAGGAGCCTCAGTGGCGATTTCCTGCGTTTGAACCGAGAGGAGTTATTTTCAGAGCCGTGGTCACTCTCAGGGTCGTGTAAACAGTACTAGATGGGTCCTTTTGGCAGAACAATTGTGGGAATTCCCAGGATGCGTTCTGGGAGCGGACGCTCGAGCTCGACTGACTCGGCCTGGGGGCTGCACACGAAGTCTTATGTAAGATACCAAAGCATTTCTAGACCACAGGTTGACCTTTGGCTTTGAGGAAGTGTTTAAGCTGTAAAAGCTTTTCACGGAGCTTATGATAAGCAGCAGGGCCATCAATGTCCCCCACCGGCCCCATTCCCTAATTCCTAAATCCGTCATTTGTTCTTTCTTCAACTGGCTCCTTATTCCCTTCTTAGTACTTTGCTACATTTGATTTCAGAAGCTGCAGGATCTCTGCAACCGATGTCAAGCCAAAAAAGTCTCGCGTGCAGGGCTCGACAGCAAGTAAATTGAGATTGACGTGAAAGCATAGAGATCACAGATTCCAAGCGCAGAGCCGGAGAGACTTAAGAGGCAACTTATGACCGTGCCTCCTCTTCTGAGAGCCTGATATGAGTGTGTGTGGCTTTCAACAAGAAGTGTGTAGCTATTTGGTGCGCTTTGCCAAAATCCCACAGAGCTTCAGTTGCTATAAATTGCTCAAAATGTCTCGAGCAAATATCAGAATGTCACACTCTGAGAAGTCCTAGACGTAATCCGAGCTGCGAGCTTCAAGTCCGATTTGTCTTATTATTAATAAAATCACCCTTTTAGAATGCCGGCATTGTAATGCGTATCATGTGGGCCAGAGATTCCTCAACAATGCTGTGGCCCACCGAGAAGATCTAATCTGAAAGCCTTGAAACAATCGTCTCCTCCTTTAGAAGTCCGTCTCCCGGAGATCACAGTGAAGACCGAGCGCTCGAAACAGACACGAGCACGATGACTTCTAACCTTTGCCATGTAAAGCTCTGAGACCGAAAAAGGTGGCAGGAGATGCGAGGTTAAATGTTTGCCATCTGTGTCTCGTTTCACAACTCCAAATTCCTCATGAGGATCTGATTTGCATGTAAAATCTGGGAAGCGTTTCCACATATTGTACACGGATGAGGATCGCGTTTAACAGCGCTGACTAGCGCTTTTATGCCTTTCTGCTAATATTTGTTCATGGGAAAGTGTAGCACTTATGATTAACGTTTTGGCTTTCAGGACAGTGCGGTTTATTAACGAGCAAGCTGATACCATGAGCATGTTAATGAGAAGGCCACCGGAGCTTAAGCAAAGCTCAACACGGATTAACCATTACATCACCTCGGTGTACTGCTTTACCTTGAATAAAAGGCTAACGCTATTAAAATCTAAGTGTGATCTGCCCGTTAGTGTTGTGTAAGTGATTTAGATCACATTCGTACAATGCTCCTTGCATTCCAGACTTGTTGCCTTAACATATTTACCCCCACCACATCTAGTACGACGCATCATAAAATGCCACTGGATTCTCAACATTCTTTATTCGACTGAGTCTATAACAAGAATTCACTGGTGCTTGTTTGGCTACAAGTTATTCCTGCGCTGCTAATCTGTGTCTGCATGATCAGCGTGCATGGAGTCGGCATCTAGTCCGATTTTCCTTTCATCTTTACCACGTTGTGGGTGTACAGAAGCACACGCTATCACTTATTACTAGAAGAGTACAAAGTGCTAGATTTTTTGCCTTTTGAAGCTCCTAGAACAATGCATTCCATGAGGTGCATCATGCTAAATATTAACGTTGAGATTGCGGTAGGTGGAAGGATAATAACTGCAGATTATGTGCTTGGTGTCGTAAAACGGTGCTCGGCAAGGGATCAGTCATGCTAAAGCAAGAGAGCGAGGGCTAAACAAGGGTTCAGTCTTGCTCAAAGAGCTCAAAACATCTGCTTGTGCAATTCCTCTGGCTTCCTGTTTAGCTGATTCATAAATTGTAGATAGATTTGAGGTCAAAAACAGACTTTCTATAAGCAAGTGAAGAAAAAATTCTACTAATATCAATAATGGGGATAGTAATTGGTGGGGCAGCGTTGGTTAGTGCTTTACCTTAGCCTCTGTAGTGTGTGTGTGTGTTTCTTTGTGCTTGTGACCTGTGCTGGGTTGGTACCCCTTTCACGTTGTCCCACACCTTGTCCCCCGGGGCCCCTGGGATAATATTCAGGTTCACCGTGAGCAACGTGTGGGATAAAAAACAGAAAATACATGAATACATGAATAAAATAAGTTGAATTGCAAAATATTGAGTAGCTACAATATGTACACATTGATACCATCAGTTAGAACACACTTTAAGCCAGAATCACACTATGCTATTTTTCATAATCCTTCATGATTTTTGCCTGTCAGACTGTACAAACATGATCCCTATGTCACACCGTAGGGTCTCATTTATCATGTCAGACTGTCCGTCTGTCAAGACGCATCAAACTCGGACGCGCACGAGAAGACGTCTGGGGTTTTGTGTTTTCGATCCGTGACACGTTCAGACCCGCGTTCTCTTGTTAAAATAGCAGGTAGCAGCAAACGAACCAATCTTTTTAGTTTTTCTTCCTGCTGTACTGTCCACCTGACTTGTTTCGACATCTTCCCTGATGTGGTTTACAGTTGTCAGGTTGGCGCTCCTATTAATTCTTGGTTTGATGCCCGTCGTAAGAGATGTCACACTGCAGGGTAAGTGTCTGAAATCTTCTGACACTGCCTGAACTTCATCGGAGGAAATGACGACCAAATCACGGCCAAAAATCACACAGTGTGAGCCCGGCTTTAGGTACAGTATGAGGTCAGGGCTTACAGTAAGTGGCAGATTGTGGTCTGGATACAGACATTGCAAAATGGGCCAAACTGAGTGATCCAGTGATTCTAGTAACACCCCCAAACCCCAGTCACACACTCCAGTAGAGTCTTGGCTAATTCCCACCTATTGGCCATCTCTGCTCGATCAAACAACTACCTCTGAGATACATAATCCAATTTTATATCACAACATCACAGGTTAGAATAAGACACTCAGACAAGTCCTATCTGCCCACTTCAACATACCATGAGCTGACAGATGCCCATGAAGTGGTAGTGCTGCTGTGAATTACCAGAATACAATGGACCCTCCCACCCAGAGAGCACTTTCTTAGGGCTCTGGCCATGGATAGCTGTGGCTTTTGTTTAGAACCTGACTCTACTTTTAGAAATATTTGGAACCTGAGCCATCATGATGTCTTCTTTAGCAGATTCAGAACAAAGAATTTCCACATTATGCCACACGAGGCATCTACAACATTCATTCATTCATCTCTGTGAACTGCTTCATCCTATTCATGTGGTTAAAAGGTTTACTCAAATGCCCAGGGTTAGAGTTAGTTAGGCAGCAGATACTTTTAAATATCAGGCATTAATTTTGTGGTCTTTGTTATTTTCCAGAACTTTGTGAGCAAGAAATATTATGTTACAACCGATAAATAATAGCTTCAGGGTCATAATTTAATTTACGCCCCCGAATTTTACCCTGATCCGTTCGGTCTGGCCAGATGAGTGTCCTCATTTTATTTACTAGAGAACATTTCTTGATGTCCTGTACCATCTGGAAGAGCTTCTTATGCTGTATATACTGTCCATTCTTCAAAGAAGCCTTTGCAGGATAGACTGTGGATATGACAACACTATTTTAGACAAGCCCATTATTTTGTGGAAGAAGCATTGGAGTGCAGATCAGAAGGTTGTAAGTTTAAATACTGACAATGAAAAGCCCTTGATCCTGACCGTTAACCTTGACTGCCTCAGCTGTAAGTCACTTTGGATAAAAACATCAGCCACATGGCCTGGTTAAACACTCCGCTTCAGATCTCACCATGACCTCTAAATGGAATTATGTTATGTTCAACACTATATCGCTATGTGGACGGGATGAGATTCGCCTGAGCACCTAGAGGAATTGTGTATTTGCAGGCTCGGCGGCAGCTTGTACATCCGTCCCATCATGTAACAAAATTACTGAGGTCAAAAAGAAAGGCAGGTTTTGCAATACAGACTGTGTTGAAATCTTCAGAAATCTTCTCACTGAATTCATTTGCAATTTTGTACATAAATGTTGTGGATAGAAACGTGTCTAAACCAGAGTTACATACTCATTGACAAGAACTTGTGACTTGTGAGGTGACATACGGCTAAGTACGGTGGTCCGTACTCAGAATTCGTTCTCTGTATTTAACCCATCCAAAGTGCACACACACAGCAGTGAACACACACTCGGAGCAGTGGGCAGCCATTTATGCTGCGGCGCCCAGGAAGCAGTTGGGGGGGTTCGGTGCCTTGCTCAAGGGCACCTCAGTCGTGGTCTCGAACCTCAGGGCACCTCAGTCCGAGACTCGAACCCACAACCTTAGGGTTAGGAGTCAGACTCTCTAACCATTAGGCCACGACTTCCCCCACAACACTGACAGCAACCTAATAGTTCTCAACTATTCAACTATCCCAAGTGTTGGGATGTGGTAGCCTAGTGGTTAAGGTGTTGGGCTACCAATCGGAAGGTTGTGAGTTTGATTCCTACGTCCACCAAGCTGCCACCGCTGGGCCCCTGAGCAAGGCCCTTAACCCTCAATTGCTCAGTTGTATTAGAATATAAGTCGCTCTGGATAAGGGCGTCTGTTAAATGATGTAAATGCAGTCAGTGTTAACGGTAAAAGAACCCCTGTCCTGGGGTACCTGCTGTCCTGATTAGGTCTGGTAATTAGCTGATCAAGTGAATCATGTAAACAGGAAGTAGAAGAAACACTAAAACGTGGAGGGCAGGGTAGAGGAATCTATGACGAAGACATGGTCCCCACAATGCTATTTACAATGGATGTCCTCACAAAGCAGCTTTGCAGAAATATATACATTTTAAGATGGTATAAGCAGCCCTAAAGACAACGGCAGAGGTGATGGTTGTGCGGAGAAAAACTTCAGAGGAACCAGACTCGGAAGTGAACCCATCCTCATCCGGGTGACTCTGGATAGTGCGATTATAAATCATTCCCCTTCTATACCTACAATATGTCATATGGCCAAAGACTGTAATTTCTTGATAAGTGATAAATACAGATTTTTGTAGAGATGCTCTGTTTCAGATCATTTGCTGCAGATATCCAGATGTTCTGCAGAACTTTCAGATTAACCATGGCTTTCACGGGTCTCTCGGTATTTTGAAAACTGTCGATCTCTGCGGTGGTAAATTGGCTCACTCTGTTACACACACTCTAGATATTCTACACTTATAATGTTTTGTGGCTTATCTCTAGCTGCGGATCAGACAGGTTCAAGCATCAGATCTTCAGCAAACCTGAAAAGAGAATTCTACGTTTTGTTTATTTCTTTTCTTTCACATACATGACTTCCTTTTTCATGCTTTCTTAACAGTTGAAGTCATGACCACTGATGTTATCTCTACTCCATCATCCAGATTGGTGACTGTTGACGCTTTTCTGGCAGACAAGCTAAACACTTTCTATGCTCGCTTCAGAGCTGCAGCTAACAGCACTAATGGTGTTAGGAATGCTAATAGCGCTATGCATGCAACATGCACGCGGAGAGTCCCAGAGCAGAAAACACACTCGTCATCTCGGATCTTGACATGAGGAAAGTGTTCAGGTTAGTGAATCTTAGGAAGGCAGCGGGACCAGAAGTTATCCCAGGACGGTCCTGAGAGCCTGCGCTGAACAGTTAGCACCGGTGTTCACTGTAACATTTAACCTCTCTTTAAACAGTCTACAATCTCCACATGCTATAAAAGCCCAACATAGTTCCTGTCCCGAAGAAGCCCCAGCCCGCTTGACTCAACGACTGTTGCCTAGTAAACCTGACCTCTGTAGAAGTGCTTCGAAAGACTGCTCAGAGACTTCATTACCTGATACCCTGAACACACTACACCCTCAACTTCACTGAGGACACCACTGCACACCACCTTCACACAGCCCATAGTCAGTTGGACATCAGGAAAAGGAATTATGTTAAAATTCTGTTTGTAGACTACAGTTCAGCATTCAACATCATAATTCACTCCATACTCACCTCTAAGTTAGAGATCCTAGGCCCAGCAGCGTCTCTACCATCTCAGAGGCTTGAGGGGTGTTAAAGAGAGCATTCTGACGGGAAGCATCATAGCCTGGTTTGGGAACAGCACCGGACAGGACATATGAGCTCTCCAGAGGATGGTGCGATCAGCTGAGCGTACCAGCCTCACCGAGCTCCCTGACCTGGAGTCTATATACACCAAGACCAAGGCCAGGAAGATAGTGAAAGACCTCAGCCATCGAAACAATGGACTTTTTTTGTCGTTGTGCATAGGGAAGTGCTTTGGCACCTTGAAGTCGAACACAGAGAGAATGAGGAGGAGCTTCTTTCCACAATCCATTTGGGTCCTCAAACTGTTGAACACCTAGAGCCTGGAGCCTGGACCGCTTTCTGGACTGCTCAAATCTGCACAACAACCACTATCATAGTATATACCTCTGTTTCTAATTATATTATTTCTGACTATATTTTTACATAATATTTTATTATATATGATATATTTTATTATATTTTTCTGATATACTGTGATACTTTCTTTGATATATATATATATGGGATGTGGTAGCTCAGTGGTTAAGGTGGGGATGCACTTATTTCTGGGGATTTCAGAACAGTATAACAGATATTGCATGATTGGGTAGGCGTGGACTATTTGATAATCTAACCCTAACTCTAACTTTAACCATAACCGTAGTTTTTGGTTGTTTATTTGTTCTCTAAAATAAATCCACCTGTCTGACTGTTTTGTCCTTCGTAGAATGCTGTTTTTTTTTTTTTTTTTGAAAGAGGGCGTTTTTCCAAGACCTCCGGAAACACGCCCGCTTTACGTGGTGGTAACGAAACCCCTGGAATTTAGTGAATGCTGGTTAAGGTGTTCGACTACTGATCAGAAGGTCATTGGTTCGAATCCCAGGTCCACCAAGTTGCCACTGCAGGGCCCCTGAGCAAGGCCCTTAACCCTTAATTGCTCAGGTGTATAAACTGAAATAAGACAATGTAAGTCACTCTGGATAAGAGTGTCTGCTAAATGCTGTAAATGTAAATATATATATATATATATATTGTTGGGATGTGGTAGCCTAGTGGTTAAGGTGTTGGGCTACCAATCGGAAGGTTGTGAGTTTGATTCCTACGTCCACCAAGCTGCCACCGCTGGGCCCCTGAGCAAGGCCCTTAACCCTCAATTGCTCAGTTGTATTAGAATATAAGTCGCTCTGGATAAGGGCGTCTGTTAAATGATGTAAATGCAGTCAGTGTTAACGGTAAAAGAACCCCTGTCCTGGGGTACCTGCTGTCCTGATTAGGTCTGGTAATTAGCTGATCAAGTGAATCATGTAAACAGGAAGTAGAAGAAACACTAAAACGTGGAGGGCAGGGTAGAGGAATCTATGACGAAGACATGGTCCCCACAATGCTATTTACAATGGATGTCCTCACAAAGCAGCTTTGCAGAAATATATACATTTTAAGATGGTATAAGCAGCCCTAAAGACAACGGCAGAGGTGATGGTTGTGCGGAGAAAAACTTCAGAGGAACCAGACTCGGAAGTGAACCCATCCTCATCCGGGTGACTCTGGATAGTGCGATTATAAATCATTCCCCTTCTATACCTACAATATGTCATATGGCCAAAGACTGTAATTTCTTGATAAGTGATAAATACAGATTTTTGTAGAGATGCTCTGTTTCAGATCATTTGCTGCAGATATCCAGATGTTCTGCAGAACTTTCAGATTAACCATGGCTTTCACGGGTCTCTCGGTATTTTGAAAACTGTCGATCTCTGCGGTGGTAAATTGGCTCACTCTGTTACACACACTCTAGATATTCTACACTTATAATGTTTTGTGGCTTATCTCTAGCTGCGGATCAGACAGGTTCAAGCATCAGATCTTCAGCAAACCTGAAAAGAGAATTCTACGTTTTGTTTATTTCTTTTCTTTCACATACATGACTTCCTTTTTCATGCTTTCTTAACAGTTGAAGTCATGACCACTGATGTTATCTCTACTCCATCATCCAGATTGGTGAATGTTGACGCTTTTCTGGCAGACAAGCTAAACACTTTCTATGCTCGCTTCAGAGCTGCAGCTAACAGCACTAATGGTGTTAGGAATGCTAATAGCGCTATGCATGCAACATGCACGCGGAGAGTCCCAGAGCAGAAAACACACTCGTCATCTCGGATCTTGACATGAGGAAAGTGTTCAGGTTAGTGAATCTTAGGAAGGCAGCGGGACCAGAAGTTATCCCAGGACGGTCCTGAGAGCCTGCGCTGAACAGTTAGCACCGGTGTTCACTGTAACATTTAACCTCTCTTTAAACAGTCTACAATCTCCACATGCTATAAAAGCCCAACATAGTTCCTGTCCCGAAGAAGCCCCAGCCCGCTTGACTCAACGACTGTTGCCTAGTAAACCTGACCTCTGTAGAAGTGCTTCGAAAGACTGCTCAGAGACTTCATTACCTGATACCCTGAACACACTACACCCTCAACTTCACTGAGGACACCACTGCACACCACCTTCACACAGCCCATAGTCAGTTGGACATCAGGAAAAGGAATTATGTTAAAATTCTGTTTGTAGACTACAGTTCAGCATTCAACATCATAATTCACTCCATACTCACCTCTAAGTTAGAGATCCTAGGCCCAGCAGCGTCTCTACCATCTCAGAGGCTTGAGGGGTGTTAAAGAGAGCATTCTGACGGGAAGCATCATAGCCTGGTTTGGGAACAGCACCGGACAGGACATATGAGCTCTCCAGAGGATGGTGCGATCAGCTGAGCGTACCAGCCTCACCGAGCTCCCTGACCTGGAGTCTATATACACCAAGACCAAGGCCAGGAAGATAGTGAAAGACCTCAGCCATCGAAACAATGGACTTTTTTTGTCGTTGTGCATAGGGAAGTGCTTTGGCACCTTGAAGTCGAACACAGAGAGAATGAGGAGGAGCTTCTTTCCACAATCCATTTGGGTCCTCAAACTGTTGAACACCTAGAGCCTGGAGCCTGGACCGCTTTCTGGACTGCTCAAATCTGCACAACAACCACTATCATAGTATATACCTCTGTTTCTAATTATATTATTTCTGACTATATTTTTACATAATATTTTATTATATATGATATATTTTATTATATTTTTCTGATATACTGTGATACTTTCTTTGATATATATATATATGGGATGTGGTAGCTCAGTGGTTAAGGTGGGGATGCACTTATTTCTGGGGATTTCAGAACAGTATAACAGATATTGCATGATTGGGTAGGCGTGGACTATTTGATAATCTAACCCTAACTCTAACTTTAACCATAACCGTAGTTTTTGGTTGTTTATTTGTTTTCTAAAATAAATCCACCTGTCTGACTGTTTTGTCCTTCGTAGTATGCTGTTTTTTTTTTTTTTTTGAAAGAGGCCGTTTTTCCAAGACCTCCGGAAACACGCCCGCTTTACGTGGTGGTAACGAAACCCCTGGAATTTAGTGAATGCTGGTTAAGGTGTTCGACTACTGATCAGAAGGTCATTGGTTCGAATCCCAGGTCCACCAAGTTGCCACTGCAGGGCCCCTGAGCAAGGCCCTTAACCCTTAATTGCTCAGGTGTATAAACTGAAATAAGACAATGTAAGTCACTCTGGATAAGAGTGTCTGCTAAATGCTGTAAATGTAAATATATATACATATATATATATATATATATATATATATATATATATATATATATATATATATATATCAATTTCATATTTTTTCACATATCGATGCTATTGGTCAGTCCCCATGTGGGTCTGTTGTTTTTACAAGTTATTAACCAATCTAAAGTCTTGAAAATAGCTTGAGCGCAAATCTCATAACTCCATTGGACACTTCAACTGTCCACCTCTTCCTCACTCCGCGGGAGAGCTTCACGGCATATTTCTCCTCAAGAAGAGTCGCAACGAATCAACACGTCTTCTGAGGTAAATGTCTTCAAAACACTGGGCTCAAAGAAAAAAAAATCTTGACCCCTGCTAGTTCTGGTGCTCGTCTGAGGACAGGAATTTAGCGCAAGACAATCCACTGCAACGCGGACTAAACCCTGTGCACTGCAGATAAGGTACGGCGTTTTTTTAATTTCCTGAAAAATAACGGTTTTGGAGATACGAGGATTCCGCCTGACAGTGACGAGATTTTATATATATATATATATATATATATATATATATATATATATATATATATATATATCGTATTTACCTGCCTTATCTTTATTCCATTATTTTATTCTATATCACTAATATTGCCTATTTTTAGGACAGTCGTACAAAACATTTCACTACATGTCGTACTGTGTATGTAACAAATAGAATTTGAGTTTGTTCTGTACTAGTTTGTAGTCTGCTCGTCGGGGTTTAGGCTTCCCTGCTTACAGATTCTACGTTACGCTCTAAATACATTGCTAGATGTTAGTATGAAGTCCACTCATTTAAGAGATTAAGAACAGGGCTGAGTTTTTTTTTTTTTCTTGTCTTTCGTTTTTTCATCGATTTTGAAATTCTTGCCTCATGCCTAACCCTAACCCTAACCCTAACCCTAACCCTAACCCATGGTTTTCATCATTATAGGCTCAGTTCAGGGCTAAAATTAATAGCGAGAAGAGTAAATTACTAATCATAATCAGCGCCTCATGCTAACACACACAATCTTTCTCTTTTTTTTTTTTTTTTGTTTTTTATTTTGTTTTACTGCTAATACAATTTTTAATTAAAATTTATTTATTTATTTATTTATTTATTTATTTATTTATCTATTTATTTATTTATTTATTTATTAAATAGCAGGAATATGATAGTAAACGGATCACAAAAAAAAAAGAATAAAAGAATAACAAACTTGTACTTTTAAAGTTGTGAAGGTTCCATGATGAAATGTACTTTAACATTTTTTTGAAATGTACTAAAAAAAAACCCAACTAAAGATCAACAAATTTTTTAATTGTTTACTAAAAGTTTTCTACTAATTAAATAAACATGACACCTATGTGCCAAATCCCATGAACTCCAGTCTTTATATTTGGATTTTATTTATTTAGGCCACAACTGTTTGGGTTTCTCAGCCCCTCATCTTGGACATGGCAACGAAGATGAAATTCACACCTGATCTGAGTTATCGCTGTTGTTTACAAAGCTTTTGATCCGTAAGAAAATCGTAGTTTTTCTTTCATCTTAATCATCTGGCACTATAAACTGTTGAAATTCCTTCTTTAATTAAAGCACTCATTATTTCCTTATAGACTAGCTTCATGCTGATCTCCACATTATGTTCTTTGTTTTCTCACAACCATCTACTGCGAAGGAAATGGAGCTTTTCCTCAGCCTCACACATGCTGTTTAAAGACTACGCTGATGACCTCCTGAGTGCTCTTGCTCTTCAGTTCCCCAATGTGGTAAGACGTCAAGCTAAAGAAGAGAGTCGACAACAGATACCCAAAGGTTCTTGATCTTATGGAATCCACCAGGTATGAAGAAAACAAGCATCTTCCCCTACTGTATTTAACAGCAAAATTATTTCACAATTCTAAATAATCCAGGAGGTCCAGGTCTGTCACTGCTGGGCCCCTTGTCGTTCCAGCTTCGTTTCGTTTAATAAAAACATTCATTTGTTTTTATTGAAGGGAATTATTCCCAACATGGAATTATTTCCCAAATGCTCTGTGTATAAAGCACATTTATTTGGATTATACTGCCTTGAATGCCACCAGACAACTGTTTTTATTCAGGTAGCTCCTTAATGGACGTTTTTTAAAATGTTTCACCAGGAATACTTTCTCTCACTCATCTTCTACCGCTTATCCGAACTACCTCGGGTCACGGGGAGCCTGTGCCTATCTCAGGCGTCATCGGGCATCAAGGCAGGATACACCCTGGACGGAGTGCCAACCCATCGAAGGGCACACACACACTCATTCACTCACGCAATCACACACTACGGACAATTTTCCAGAGATGCCAATCAACCTACCATGCATGTCTTTGGACCGGGGGAGGAAACCGGAGTACCCGGAGGAAACCCCCGAGGCACGGGGAGAACACACACAAGGTGGAGACAGGAATCGAACCCACAACCCTGGAGGTGTGAGGCGAACATGCTAACCACTAAGCCACCGTGCCCCCCCTCACCAGGACTAATTTTAAGCTATTTATTCAACATTGAAATTTTTGTTTGAGAATTTTTGTTTACAATTTGTTTACACTGATCTATTTTCACGTGAAAATAGCCATAAATGCTAGCATGGAAATAAAAACAAACAAAAAAAAATAAATAAATTATGTGCATGACGGTGACAAACAGTTGCACAAACGAACCGTCAAACTAATGATAAAATGTGTATCATCTGTGCGTAGCACAAGCGTTTTTCCAAACAAAAGATCTAGCCAACTTGTTAGTGACGTCTTTCTTTCTTTTCTTCTTTGAAGAAAGATCTATAATTTTTCCCCCACATACTTGTCTTGTTCAGAGCATCAGGTAACACCGATCAATCATGCAGCTTCAGAAAAATGAGCTAGACATATTGCTTTAGGTTAACTCAAACAAACCTTAGCCCCCCTCCCCCCTTCCCCAAACGGTTCATTTGTCTCATACGTTCAGTGTGAGATTTTTTTTTTTTTTTTCATTTTATGCAAATTGTTTTTTGCTAATCCTTCCCATACACCACCTCCAACTTTTTCTTTACCAAAGGTGCCAATAATTCTGGTGGTGTCCACACCGGCTAATGAAATTTTTCTGCCATGTGTTTTATTTCTATAAACGACGCCTTTTTTTGCGATCAAAAGTCCCGTTTGTCTGAAACAGTAAGAGGTGTGAATGAAGACAAGGCATTGGTTTGGACAGGGCGCTTGCATCGTGCTTATGTCTTAATTGAAAACAACTGAGGAAACAAGTTAAGCGCTCAAAACCACATTTCACTTCTGGACACGAGACTTTGGCTTCGCAGTTTTGGGCTTGTTCATGTCTGCTTTTGTGAGAAAACTCTCCAAAGCCCCTTGGGGATTAATAAAGAATGTGCACTACCCGGCAAATGTTTTTTGCGCCTCTTTTTGTAAGAGATCTTCAGATATACTCTTCTAGAAACTGTTTCAGGAAAATAAACCGTGACAATCAATGGGACCGAAAGACCAAGACCCTCAGTACATGGTGGAAATGAGGGTTGCTGGGATTATGCTTCGTGATAAAAGCCTTTTGGTAGAACCACTGCTCTATCAGATAAGTTCATCTGGACTAGCTTGACCCCTGATTGACCAAACCCTACTGGTGTGATTATATCTCATAGTTGTTTTGAATATCTGGAGATCCAAAGGAAGAGCTGAAGTCTATGGCTGAAATTATGGCAGTTTGGGATAATCATCTCAGCATGATTGCAATAAAGCCATCAACACAACATAAAAGTGGAGGGAAAATAATAAATTGACTATTTGCAGGATCTTCTCAAACATCTTTGTGAGAAGCTTCACCCAGAAAGCTTTTCTTCAACTTTCCAAAGTTCTAAAACATTGGAATCTCTAGAAAAAAAATGAAACTAAATATGTTCATCGAAATGCATCCAAACATCTGTGAACGTGTGCATCTTTTTGTGTTTCAGTGCTGGGATGAGTTAGTCAGGCAGGAGGAACCTTTTTATCGAGAACAGAGATTAATCCTCTGAAACAGGGTTGCCAGATCTAGGAAAAAACCTCTGTTATAATAACCTATCAAAAAAAGAACCGAAACTAACTGAAATAGTAAGGACAATTTTTCTGAAACTTTCCTTTCTGATGCGTATCTTCAGTAAAACTTTTCACCCAGTATGGCCATTGTCCACTTCATAACCCTCCCCCTTTCCCCTTCTCCTAATCTTTGCAGTTTTTTTATTAGCATTTACTTGGCAACACATTCTCACGGCATGATGCTGCTCTTTCCACTCTCATTACAGAGCTTGAGTACATCATTTAAATAGCTATAACTACATTACAGCCATGTTGACCTTTTACAAAACTTTGCTGCATTTATTTTTTACACTGCTACATAGTAGTTAAAAAAAAGGCAGTTAAAAAAATGGAAATGTTCCCTCCAGAAAGTAACGCTTCATGCACCAAATGCTGTGCAGCGATGTCTGAGACAGCGACTCTCCAGATACAATAAACCTGTGGAGATATCAGTGTATCACAGTTTACTAAGCTGTTGGTAAACCTAACCATGTAAGTTATATTAGTCTAGCTAGCCAGATGTTTGAGATGTCACTGTGATTGGTATTCAGGTTGTCTGTTGGGTTGAAGAAACCTGCAGCCTATCTTTGGTCAGCTTTGTCCAGAAACAGCATGGAAACCATTTAAATGTACATTTACAGGATTTGGCAGATGCCCTTATCCAGACCGACTTCCATAGGTCTTATTTTATAGGCTTAGGGACCTTGCGCAAGAACCCAAAGGTAGCTTGGAAGTTGTGATCTGTAGTCCCACGTCATAACCGCTGAGCTACAATGTCTACTTAAATCATCCCCTTAGTATTTTAAATTTTACGTGACATGGAGACTTGAATTGTTTAGTGACTGTTGTGTAATGGATGGCTAACAGAGACGAAGGTTTAGTGATTGTTGTGCTGTGTAACGGATGGCTAACAGAGACAAAGGTTATGGGTTTCTGTACCATGATGGGTAGATGCTAATCTTCAGAGTTAGCCGAGTTCTGCTGAGCTGTCAGTAAAACCAAATATCAAAGAGATGAACAACGGCTCCGGTTTTCTCAATGGTGACCTGACAGTCACTCTGGGGTTCAAAGGAAAAGTTTATCTGCCCCTTGGATGTTGGGGGGGGGGGGGAGGGGGGGGGGATGTTTGAAGATTGATTGAGAGAAGACAGGGATGGCTGGGAGGTATTACAGTATATAAACATGAGTTTTACCTGGAAACATTGCAAATTTACTTTAAAGTTTAATCCGACATCTCGCCTGGTAGTCCATAATAGATCTCATAATAGATTCAAGTATCTAAAATACTAGGAGTGATTTATTCATAGAAAAGATCCTAATAAATTATATTACATTTTTTTTTCCACACAAATGTTACTACAAATAAATGTTTATATCTGCTCTCTGAGATGCCCCAAGTGCTTGTTCATAACCGTCTATAATGTGAAGGTGTTATCTTCAACCATTGAAGAAGAATATACTGGAATGCAAGAGCTGTTATTTTCTCGCAGCTGGTTTTAGAGACCAAGGTTTTCCTTTAAAGGCCTAATTTCCTTTAGTATCTAATGAGTTTTACTTTATCAGGTTATTTTTATTTTTGGAAAATGCCTCTGCTTTATTGTGTGTTTGGTGCATTGCTTTGATAGAGTCATGAAATACAAACCATCGAGATGTCAAAGAAGTTTGTTTAAACTCCTCAATCACCAAAGGACAGCATTCCTGAAAAAGTCCCTGACAGCGTTCCTGTCTAAACTCCCTAGAGGCCTTCCTGTCTCTAATGCCCCTTTTCCACCGAGGCAGTTTGAGTGCTGGTTCGGAGCCTAATTTAGAACCAGTTCTTTCTTTTTCGACAGCCAAAGCACCGGCTCTGAACCAGGAAAAGTGGTTCTTAAGTAGCACCAAAACGTTGCTGGTCTAGACTTAAGAACCGCCTGTGTCAGTGGCTGTGGGCGGGGCTGTGGGCGGGGCTACTGTTAGCGCATTTGATAATGTACCTTAAGTATACTAATGTTTAATACACTTTTACTTTACTGCGATATGATACATTATCAGCACACATGATAGTAAGTAGCTACATGCTAAGGCTAACATTTTTTCTGTGTTAATGATAAAATAACGTTATGTACTTTCTCCATCACAACCTCCGTTTATACAGATTACATGGAGCTGCACGTACACGTTGGATTCGCCGCGTTTGGATGCCGATGTAGGTTCACAAAGCCATGAGCATTAACAGTAAAGCAACATCCGCCATTGTTGATGTCGTGTTTGAGTTTGTCGCTGCTGCGCTAACGTTGCTGTGTAACGTGACACGTATACAGTGACGTCAGACTCGGCTCTGTGATGCTCTCTAACCGACGGAAAGGCAAACCGGTTCTTAGAAGGTTCGCCAGTGGAACCAACTTTGAACCAGCACCAGCACTAACTCTGAACCAGCACCCGGTTCTTTTTGGTGGAAAAGGGGTACTGTATAACAGTTCCTAAAAAAGTCCCTAAAAAGTTCTTGACAGCATTTAGATAATCTGACATGGTCAGTTTCAAAGGAGGCTTAAACCGGTTTGATCATTTACACAACCGTGTCTTAACCTGCGTCCTGTCTGTTACAGCAAAATAAATGTTTTGAGAGCAAATGTGATTGGTCCTTTCTCAAGGGAACGAAAACAAGCCGACGATCTCTGAAGAGTCCGACGGAATGACAGGGGACTTGAGGAATGACTGAGGGAGGAAACGATTAATCGGTTCTCTGTTTCAGCATGCAGTGGGGGATTTTCTAACAGCACATTTTCTAACAACAAAGGAAATTTCTCTATTCCGTTTGTCTCGACATGATACCGATTCCCTCTGTGCTCGTGAGTTTATTCGGCTGTGTTTTTCGAACGCTCGGTTCAGCCATTGAGTCTGACACGCTCTGGACTTCTTCCCGCATGTAGACGTTATCTCCCGTTTGACCTCTGCTACAAAATACAGTCCAGAAAATCTGGAATCTTCATCCGAACCTCATGTGATTTCGGTCCGTAGTCCAACTTCAGGGTGGCATTAATGAGGCAATTTTCAATATATTACAATTTATTTTTATTTAAAATAAAAACAGGCTTTGCTTCTTTTCCGGTGGAATGTCTTCAAAACAAAATAGTTTCTGTAATTACTTAAATCGTAGCACCTATAAACATTTTTTCCTTAAAAAAAAGCAGATTTTGAGAATAAACGAAAGGAAAAAAACTAAGAAAGCAAAAACTCCTCTCTTCTGAAGACTATGGCTGCGTTCACGCTGCAAGTCTTAATGCTCAATTCGGATATTTTGCTCAGATCTGATTTTTTTGTTTGGCTGATCACTTTACCTTTTAAAATGTGGCCTATATCAGATACCAGTGTGAACTGTTTGCTGTTTCGAACTGACCCGCATGCGCAAACGAACAATAACAACGACGTCACACGCAGCACGCCGTTGCGCTAAAAAGTTGGCGAGGTTATGGAGGAAGTATTGTGTCATCTGGTGCAAGCAAACATATCATGTAATGCTATAATGTGATGTATTCAATGCAAACATTATGAGCTGGTTCACGTAACCACTTTATATAACACTCTTAACACACACGTTACCAGTCACGTTTGTGTGACGTTTTCGCCGGCGCAAAAAAAAAAAAGAAAGAAAAAAAAAGTTTTCGCCGGCGCATAATTGTGACGGATGTCGATGTAGATTGACGTAAAAGTCGCATCAAATCCGCTTTGGCTGTTCACACTGCGGCCAAATCAGATTTGGGTCTGATTCAGGACCACATATGGAAGTGGTCTGAATCTGATTTGAAAAAATCAGATCTGGGCTAGATTTGAGTGTTCACACTACTCCTGAAGAAGTCTGACCTGGTCACTTGACCCCTGGGCCACTTTTACCTGCAGTGTGAACGTGGCCTATGTGACTATACAAACCAATGACGTTGGAGACTCCTCCCATACACCGCGTCTCTGAGTGTGTGGAAGCCGTTACTATAGAAACGATAACGTATTGAACGAGTGCATTAATATTAATATGGGTTATTGAGGTGCTAAAGTTCTGTTGCCAGGAGGGGATGTGAGAAGACTTAGAGGCTTGAGTAAATAACCCAGGCTCTCTTCTCCAACCTCGTCCGTTTCTAAGTCAGGATGCGTTTGAGATTTTAAAAAAAAGTCTGCAGATTTGTCACAGATTTGGGCCGAGACTTTAAGGCATGTGACGTTAAACAACACGAGTTCAGCCCAATCCTTCCTCCGTTCACTGTGTGGAACATGAGCAGCACATCTGTATCTGCACTCGTAGGAGTTTGATGTTTATTAGTTCCTCCCTCAACACCGTCACCTCAGACTTGGTCATTAGGGATAAATGTTAGAGATAAATCCGCTTTGAGACAACGTCCGCTGTTAAACACGCAACTCAAATACATTTCATTGAAAGTTTAAAAGGAAGAAGTTTATGCTTGCAAGTAGTTTTCTGATAAAAAAGAAAGAAAAAAAAAAACAAGTTGCATGTGGCAGTGAAACACTGCAAGAACCAAAAGGAAAAGGCAAACATTTGTGTCTGTAGCTATCAGTCAGCAGTGTGGAGGTGTTAGAGGAACACAAACGCAGGACAAAATCCAATAAGAATACGCTGACAGTAACAATCATGAAAAGATTTGGAACGACTGTGAAACAGAATTGTGTTAGAAGTCCGGCGAGTTCAGCAGCCCTGATTTTTTGAAAGGTCTTTTTCAAAATCCAAAAAAATCTTTTCTCTCTCTCTCTATCTATGTCTCTCACTCTCTCTCACTCTCTCTGTCTCTCTCTCTCTGTCTCTCTATCTATGTCTCTCACTCTCTCTCACTCTCTCTGTCTCTCTGTCTATGTCTCTCTTTCTCTCTCTCCCACACTCTCTCTCTCTCTTTCTCTCTCTTTGTCTCTCTCTGTCTCACTCTGTCTCTCTCTTTCTCTCTCTTTCTTTCTCTCTGTCTCTCTCTCTCTCCCTCTCTGTCTTTCTGCCTCTCTCTCTCTCTCTCTCTCTCTCTCTCTCTCTCTCTCTCTCTCTCTCTCTCTCTCTCTCTCTCTCTCTCTCTCTCTCTCTCTCTCTCTGTCTATGTCTCTCTTTCTCTCTCTCTCACTCTCTCTCTCTCTCTCTCTCTCTCTCTCTCTCTCTCTCTCAATCTATCTCTCTCTCTCTGTCTATGTCTCTTTCTCTCTCTCTCACTCTCTCTCTGTCTATGTCTCTCTTTCTCTCTCTCTCTCACTCTCTCTCTCTCTCTCTCTCTCTCTCTCTCTCAATCTATCTCTCTCTCTCTGTCTATGTCTCTCTTTCTCTCTCTCTCTCACTCTCTCTCTCTCTCTCTCTCTCTCTCTCTCTCTCTCTCTCTCTCTCTCTCTCTCTCTCTCTCTGTCTATGTCTCTCTTTCTCTCTCTCTCACTCTCTCTCTGTATATGTCTCTCTTTCTCTCTCTCTCTCTCTCTCTCTCTCTCTCTCTCTCTCTCTCTCTCTCTCTCTCTCTCTCACTCTCTCTGTCTACAGTATGTCTCTCTTTCTCTCTCTCTCTCTCTCTCTCTCTCTCTCTCTCTCTCTCTCTCTCTCTCTCTGTCTACAGTATGTCTCTCTTTCTCTCTCTCTCTCTCTCTCTCTCTCTCTCTCTCTCTCTCTCTCTCTCTGTCTACAGTATGTCTCTCTTTCTCTCTCTCTCTCTCTCTCTCTCTCTCTCTCTCTCCCTCTCTCTCTCTGTCTACAGTATGTCTCTCTCTCTCTCTCTCTCTCTCTCTCTCTCTCTCTCTCTCTCTCTCAGAAGTCCTCATGTAGACACCGTTGTTAGCCACGTGCAACGGACACATCTTGCTAATAATCCTTCATCCGTACATCCCTTCATCCCTTGGTGCCAGTGTGAAGGTGTCCATTATGTCACCGGATTCTTTCGCTACAAATGAAGTTTCCATGTTGAACCATAACTTATTCTGATGAATTGGGAATGTTGTGGCTCAAGAACAAGCAGCTGAAGTGGTTTCATCTCGCAGAAACAATTCATTTCAATCAGTCGGTCCGATGAGAGCAACGACTGGAGCCATTAGACAGGAGTGTTGATGCGGAAAAACAGCTAAATTTATATTATTATAGTAATATAATAATATATTATAGAAATATATAGCAGAGCTGTTCACAGGATGTCTCACTGAGACTAGAGATGTCCATCAGGACTTGGGATCATTGTGACACTGCTGGCTTTTTTTTTAATTCAACGGTTCATCTTTAAATAATAAAATAAATCGATGCCACAGTTTATTTCTTTATCCCAATACAGGTTCGAATATTTTGAGCGCTTATCGGTCAAAATGGTTAGAACTGTGTGAAAGCACCTAATTTGATCCAGGTGTTACTAAATGTCTGCTATATACAATCTATTACAGATCTATTATCACCCTTGGACAGCCTGGATAAATAATCTGAATCCCTGAAAATTATTTTCAATAAATCCGAACCAAATTTCACTACTGGGAAATTTCAACAAACGTTTTGTTAAACTTTGGCTTCGATTCTACACTTTAAGTTCTCTGGAGCTGCACCGGGACAATGAACCCCATTGTTCTGAAAGATCGTCCATCATTTGGTAACGTCACAGCGACATCCGAACGGTATCCGAACGCTCGGTCACGGGGAGCCTGTGCCTATCTCAGGCGTCATTGGGCATCAAGGCAGGATACACCCTGGACGGAGTGCCAACCCATCGCATGGCACACACACACACACACTCTCATTCACTCACACAATCACACACTACGGACAATTTTCCAGAGATGCCAATCAACCTACCATGCATGTCTTTGGACCGGGGGAGGAAACCGGAGTACCCGGAGGAAACCCCCGAGGCACGGGGAGAACATGCAAACTCCACACACACAAGGTGGAGGTGGGAATCGAACCCCCAACCCTGAAGGTGTGAGGCGAACGTGCTAACCACTAAGCCACCGTGACCCCTGCACTTCCTTCATTCATTAATTAATTTTCTACCACTTATCCGAACTACCTCGGGTCACGGGGAGCCTGTGCCTATCTCAGGCGTCATCGGGCATCAAGGCAGGATACACCCTGGATGGAGTGCCAACACATCGCAGGGCACACACACAAACACACACTCTGAACGCACTTAATGGTATTTTTATTTCTGTATGTATTTTTTCACACACAGTCCTTTCGCAGTCCAGACTGAAAAATTTTAAAGAATTCTAATTATTTATTAAATATTTTATGGGCAAGTTAATAAATTCCTCATATGCATATTTCCCTCAAAACACTATTTCCGGTAGGTTGAGTGGAAAATGACCTAGAGTGGTTTTTCCTGTTCTACTGAACTAGACGTTTTTTTGTAGCATGA
Organism: Tachysurus vachellii; assembly: GCF_030014155.1. Taxonomy (NCBI): domain Eukaryota; kingdom Metazoa; phylum Chordata; class Actinopteri; order Siluriformes; family Bagridae; genus Tachysurus; species Tachysurus vachellii. The sequence goes on along the minus strand of NC_083472.1, from coordinate 2,290,867 downwards.
GTGAAAATCTGTTCAGTGTTCAACAATAAAATGACGGTATGCGAGTCAGGCACTGAATCAAACCTTTCACCATAAACAGTTAGGGTTTTATTGTGACTCGCTGATATTTGATGCTTGTTATTAGACTGCAACATTTTCAGCCTCTGGTACAAACGCTGGGGAGAAACAAACTAATTCCTGAAGTAAATGTATTTTCACCTGAGCAGATAGTAGATAGATACAGCAATGTTATATTTATGTGTTAACATACATAACGTATACAGTACATTCACATACACAGTACATACCGCTTATCCGAACTACCTCGGGTCACAGGGAGCCTGTGCCTATCTCAGGCGTCATCGGGCATCAAGGCAGGATACACCCTGGACGGAGTGCCAACCCACCACAGGGCACACACACACACACACTCTCATTCACTCACGCAATCACACACTACGGACAATTTTCCAGAGATGCCAATCAACCTACCATGCATGTCTTTGGACCGGGGGGGGGAAACCGGAGTACCCGGAGGAAACCCCCGAGGCACGGGGAGAACATGCAAACTCCACACACACAAGGCGGAGGCGGGAATCGAACCCCCAACCCTGGAGGTGTGAGGCGAACGTGCTAACCACTAAGCCACCGTGACCCCCTATACAGTACATCTGTATCAATATTGTATTTACAGAAATGGTTAAGGCTGAATGGACTACATACCAGAGATGGGGGACTCGAGTCATATGACTTGACTCGAGTCAGACTTAAGTCGCAAATTTCAGACTTGAGACTTGCTTGATATTAATAAATATTAAAAAAAGACTCGACTTGACTTTGACTTGACATTCATGACTTGTGACTTACTCCCATCTCTGCTACACACACTCCCTGACAAAGGTCTTGTCACCTATCCAAGTTGTAGGACCAACAAATAATAACTTGACTTCTAGTTGATTATTCGGAATCAGAAGTGGCTTCCATGAAAGGCAAAAACCTCTAGATTATGCTTATTTTCCCAAAAAAAAATCTTATCATGCCTTGATTTTTTTAATGATTTAATCAGGACAGAAAGGTCAGACTTCACTTAGACAAAAGTCTTGTGACTTAACAGAAATAAGGTAGAGTACAGAATATAAAGTCATGGTGTAGTGGAAAAAGAACGAATATCGTGTATGACTCCCATGAGCCTGGAGGACTGCATCCGTACGTCTCTGCAATGACTCAAATAACTCATTAATAAAGTCGTCTGGAACGGCAAAGAAAGCATTCTTGCAGGACTCCCAGAGTTCATCAAGATTCTTTGGTTTCATCTTCACTGCCTCCTCTTCATCATACCCCAGACATGTCTGGTGACTGGGCTGGTCAATCCTGGAGCACCTTGACCTTCTTTACTTTCAGGAACTTTGATGTGGAGGCTGAAGTATGAGAAGGAGCGCCATCCTGCTGAAGAATGTGTTATGTAATGGGCAGCAAGAATGTCTTGATACCTCAGGCTGTTGATGTTGCCATCCACTCTGCAGACCTCTTGCACGCCCCCATACTGAATGTAACCCCAAACCGTGATTTTTTCCTCCACCGAACTTGACTGATTTCTGTGTGAATCTTGGGTACATGTGGGTTCCAATAGGTCTTCTGCAGTATTTGTGACGATTGGGATGCAGTTCAATAGATGATTCATCTGAAAAATCAATCTTCTGCCACTTTTCCACAGTCCATCCTTCCTGAGGGCCTTGGCAAATGCAACACGATTTTTTTAGTCTTCTGTTTAATGCTGGTTTCTGTTGACCAGTTGTTATGTAGTTCTGCTGCAGTTGAAAAAGGGCTGGACCTGGACTGTCGAACCAACAAACCGTCCTCTCAAACAGTTGTCTTACGGGGTCTTCCTGACCTGGGCCTGTCATGAACTTCACCGGTTTCTTCAAATCTTTTTCTTATCTTCTCCACTGGACGTTTAGATACATTAAAGATGTAGCAGGAGACATGAGACTTGGTCTTCAGACTCTTAATGATCAGCACTTTGGTCTGTGGTTGAATCTTTGACATGCTGTCAGAGGTCAGGATGCATTTCAAATGAAGGTCGGGTGTGCTGGGGTTCTTCTTCTACAAACCTGCGAATGTGTTAATTACAGTATTTCTCACAGGCGACGCTCTAATCTGTGATTGGTTGAATCCTTTAAAGATGTGACAAGACTTTTGTCTAAGCAAAGTCTGTCCTAATTAAATAATTAAAAATCAAGGCATGATAAGATTTTATTTTGATAAAATAAGCATAATCTAGAGGTTTTTGCCTTTCATATAAGCCACTTCTGATTCCAAATGATCAACTAGAAGTCAAGTTATTATTTGTTGTTCCTGCAACTTGGATAGGTGACAAGGCTTATGTCAGGGAGTGTGGACTTCAATGGGCTTACACTGGCTTCCTTTTGTGTTTATTGGCATCCTTTTATGGCTGATTCCAATGAAATCCAATGTGTTTTAATGAGAGGAAACATGATCACTAATTGCTCATTTTACAGGCTTTTTTAAAAAAAACGTTGTTCTCTGACTCTTGCTTCCTCTCAAGGATGCCGTCTTTACGACGCTTATTTCCATCCAGAGTCTCGTTAATTTCTCACCAACATCTTGTATCGATGACGGGAGATTCGGAACGCTGCGTAAAGTTTCAGTTTCAGTTGTTGCTGTTTTTGCACAATCTTTTTGCACCTGCTGCTAAGAATCTGTGTTCATTCTAGTATTACTGCACACAATATTGTCTGAACTTACAGATAAACTGTTTCAGTTTACTGTTTATTGTGTATTGTCTTTTTTGTATTTGTGTATTTTCTTGTAACCTTTTGTCTGCACTGTCTTTTGTCCTGCACTGTCTTGTCTGTCTTGTCCTGCACTGTCTTGTCTGTCTTGTTTGTCTTGTCCTGCACTGTCTTGTCTGTCTTGTCCTGCACTGTCTTGTTTGTATTGTCCTGCACTGTCTTGTCTGCCTTGTCCTGCACTGTCTTGTTTGTATTGTCCTGCACTGTCTTGTCTGCCTTGTCCTGCACTGTCTTGTTTGTATTGTCCTGCACTGTCTTGTCTGTCTTTTCCTGCACTGTCTTGTCTGTCTTGTCCTGCACTGTCTTGTCTGTCTTGTTTGTATTGTCCTGCACTGTCTTGTTTGTCTTGTCCTGCACTGTCTTGTCTGTCTTGTTTGTATTGTCCTGCACTGTCTTGTCTGTCTTGTCCCGCACTGTCTTGTCTGTCTTGTCCTGCACTGTTTGCACCAGGTCACACAGTTGCACTTTATGTGGCTAGGACTAATTACTAAGTCCTCAGCCCTGTCTTTGTTCTATGTAGCACCCTGATCCTGTAGAAACGTTGTCTCATGTCACTGTGTACTACAACAGCTATACATGGTTGAAATGACAATAAAAGCTTCTTGACTTGACTTGATTCTTGACGGGGTTCTGGCCTGGACTCTGTAGAAGTCAGTCCATGTGTGAAAATGACGTCTCATGCGACCAGATCAACTCGCTCACAATCCGAACGATAATCCTGGTCATTCAGCGTTTTTGCGTACGCCGACTGACCTTCAGAATTCAGACCTGACTTGCTGAACCAACCCCAGATCACAACGCTGCCCCTACAGGCTTGTACGATGGCACAAGGCATGATGACTGCATCACTCCAGTATGATCTGCCTTTTTTCTTACCCTGAAGCACCATCACACTGAAACAGGGTAAATCTAAATCTGGACTCAACAGATGACATCACATGACCTTTTCTCACTGGTTCACAGTCTAATCTTTATACTTTGTTATCCTCACTGATCTGTGCTTTCCTTAAGGCTACACAGCAGCTTGATCCCGAGTTCTCTTTGCTTTTACGTCCTCTATCAAACATGGCCGTGATTTTACTGCTGTTTCCTTTGTTCTGATTTGTTTTCACCAAACCTTTAAGTCATCACTATTGTTCCAGACTTTTTTCTGATCACATTTCTTCCTCGAAGATAAAGGTTTTCAACGATCCTTTCTGCTTTAAATAAAGCATTAATTTCACACTTCTTAATTTTCTTTGCTGGATCTTCAAGCCAATCCAACTACAACCCCAGGTTATGTCTCCTGACACTGTTTAAAGAAGGAGAAGCCACTCACTGCATGTTAAAGTTGGAACACTACATTAACCACTGCAGTAATTATCCAATGGAAGGTTCATACCTACATGCTGTATGTTTAATCCAGGTGGTTTAAAGGAGACAAAAGGGGGAAGGCGTGGCCTAATGGTTAGAGAGTTTGATTCCTAACCCTAAGGTTGTGGGTTTGAGTCTCGGGCCGGCAATACCACGACTGAGGCGCCCTTGAGCAAGGCACCGAACCCCCCAACTGCTCCCCGGGTGCCGCAGCATAAATGGCTGTCCACTGCTCCGGGTGTGTGCTCACGGTGTGTGTGTGTGTTCACTGCTGTGTGTGTGTTCACTGCTGTGTGTGTGTTCACTGCTGTGTGTGTGTTCACCGCTGTGTGTGTGTTCACTGCTGTGTGTGTGTTCACTGCTGTGTGTGTGTGTTCACTGCTGTGTGTGTGTTCACTGCTGTGTGTGTGTGTGTACTTTGGATGAGTTAAATGCAGAGAACAAATTCTTCTTCTTCTTCTTCTGTTCCACCCAGATGAACATCACAGCAGCAGCAAAACAATTGAACTAATCACTGTTTTCTCAACTCTTTTCATTTCCATCTGTTTTACAAAGCTAAAATTAGCTCAGAAAAACTTATGTTTTGATGCTAAAAAAAACAATAGAAAAATAAAATAAGGAATAAAAACTCCATGTCGTGGTGTTCTAAAAAAAAATAAATAAAAAAACGGTGAACAACATGGTGATGGGAAGCAGCTGAAGCAGAGAATGAATTACACTCCGTTCAGTTACATTTAATATCGTATAATATAATAATAATAATAATAATAATAATAATAATAATAATAATAATAATAATAATAATAGTAATAATATTTTATTCTATTAAAATAAAAAAAATAAACAAAAGCCATCAGAGCTGCTATTGGAGGAATTGAATCAACACATTCTGACCAATCAGAGCAGAGAATTGAAGTATTTATGCTGTGAGCCTAATGTGGCTGACTCAGATGGTCACGATGGTTTATCTCAGAACAATTATAAACAATAAGCTGTTTTGTTTCTGTTCTCTGAGCCAGTTCTGTAACTATATACTCATGGTTGCAATACAAGAAACAATTAAAAAAATTTGCAAACAGCCTGAGAACTTGGCTTAAGTGAAAGCAACAGATCCCTTTGGTGCTACAAGTTGGAACAATGTTGTTTACAGCTTATGGTAGCTAACTTCCTCAGGGCAGAGAGAGACACACACATGGAGACTGACAGAGAGAGACAGAGACAGAGACACACACACACAGACAGACACAGACACATACACACACAGACATAAGACAGGCATAGACAGACACACACAGACAGACACAGTCAGACAGACACAGACAGACACAGAGACAAACAAACACAGACAGACACACACACACACACACGCACACACACACAGACATAAGGCAGACACACACAGACATAATGCAGACACAGACAGACAGACAGAGACAGACACAGACAGACAGACAGAGAGACAGACACAGACAGACAGACACACAGAGACAGACACACACATACACACACATACACACACAAACACACACAGACAGACACACACACACACACACACACAGATACACAAAGACACACGCACACATGCATAGACAGACACACACAGACAGACACAGTCAGACAGACACAGACAGACACAGAGACAAACAAACACAGACAGACACAGACAGACACACACACAGAGACAGTCACACGCACACACACACACACACACACACACACACAGACATAAGGCAGACGACACACACAGACAGACAGAGACAGACAGACAGACAAAGACAGAGACAGACAGACAAAGACAGACACAGACAGACAGACAAAGACAGACACAGACAGACAGACAGACAGACAGAGACAGACACAGACAGACAGACAGACAGACACAGACACAGACACAGACAGAGACAGACAGACAGAGACAGACACAGACAGACAGACACAGACAGACACGGACAGACAGACACAGACAGACACAGACACAGACAGACAGACACAGACAGACAGACACAGACAGACACAGACAGACAGACACAGACAGACACAAAGACAGACAGAGACAGACAGACAGAGACAGACACAGACAGACAGACACAGACAGACACAGACAGACAGACACAGACAGACACAGACACAGACAGACAGACACAGACAGACAGACACAGACAGACACAGAGACAGACACAGACATACAGACACACAGACAGACACAGACACGCACAAACACACACACACGGAGATAGACACAGACACACACACACACACACATACGCACACAGACAGACACATATTGGGAAAATTGGTGTAATTCTGTAGTATCATAGCAACATGTCAGATTTTACTGTACTGTACTTTCACCACACCAACGTCATTAAAATGATCTGATATCCTGATATACAGCGTTATGTTAAAAAAAATCTTCAGTTTCTCACAGAAAGAGCTGGAGCAGATATCTTAACGTCCATGTTTTACTTTTGCCGTAATGTCTATAACCCAGGAGTGAGCCGAAGTCTCTTTCCAGATAACTGCAGCATGTCTTTAATAACCTTCAGAGGTTTAACCACGATGACTGGACGTGTCTTTGTGTCCTCCTGTTTTATCGTCTCCATGTCGATAACTCAACGTCTTCCTCGCGTCTCGCTCCACAGTGGTGTTAATATGAAGCTCATATGAAAGTAAACACTCAGGACTTTAATAATCTGTAGAGTTTCATCAGGATTTCTGTTTTTCTCTACAATATTAGAGGTGATAGATTCATAGAAAAGATCCAATAAGCAAATTTTATTATGATGTTAATTTTTTCCACACAGATGTTTGTGTGTTCAGAGTAAATGTTGATATCAAACCCATTTCTGCTCTCTGAGACGCTCCGAGTGTTTGTTCATCTAAAAAGCAGCTCAGATTTCTCTTCAACACTAAAATTCAGCGTAAGATCATCAACAGAGGGAAAAACACACGTCTAAAACACGCTGAAGTCCTGAGTCACTTTAGATCAGACTCACAGACACGACATCAGACGATACTTTACACTGATTATTAACAGACGTCCATATCACCAGTGTAAGGATTAAACAAACTCAGATTACTTCCTCGTGCGTTAGATAAACTCTCACTGATTAGCATTTGTTCACTCATTAATTGTTCACTTTGTGCTGATCGCGTAATATTTTCTCCCTTTGATTGATGAAACTGTCATCGACAAGTAAGGAGGAAGAGTCCCGGACTCCTCCGTCTAGACTTCCTGTATATCTTGGAAGAGTATTTACAGTGGGATGATATTAAGATGGTGAAATGTTATCTATCAATAACTCCACAATATAACTATTAGTGTTGAGCAACATGTTATATCATGATGGTGTAATTACAAATAAACTATCACTATCACTTTCTCTCTCTCTCTCACACACACACACGCTCGCTTAAACACAGATAGATAGACAGCTGATTATTTTGGGAGTTTCATGGCTCTAACGCTACTGACTTCATGTCGCGTTTCATCTGTGCACAAAAAAATGCACAAAAAAGCTTTAAATAAACAAACAAACAAACAAAAAATTGTAAACCTACAGTTGTGTCATTTGTCATTTTTGTCCTTGTGATTCCAAAGAGATTTAAACACAAACCAAAAAAAAACACGTTATCGCTAAAAGTCTCCATTGTCTGTACTAAGAAGAAGTCGTCAGTAGGCGATCCTACTGCTGGTTGTCATAGTAACAATGTTACGTGTCACATTCCACTTTTGACAAAAAATCGGTTTTCTTGCGGTTAAAACGAAACGTTCCGGAGGGAGATTTGGAGTTTGTGTATAAACCACAGCAGTGTTTATCTGCATCCTGTGATACAAAATGGAGGACGAGTACAAAGAGACCATTGGTCCATTCCTTCGCTTCCATTGGTCACTCTGTATTTGCATAAATTTCAACTTTTCTCGATTTTGTCGCATCTAGTCTCTGACGCCCGTCGGTCGATCGTGTCTCAGGAAGTCTCAGCTTCCATTCGAGCTTTTATCATGACTGTTGGTGGTGCTGTTGCACTCTGGAAAGAAAGGAAAGAAAAAAAAGTAAGAAAGTAAAAAAAAAAAAAAAAAAAGTTGAACTTCATTAAAGCCTAGTGCACTCTGGTTCTACGCTAACACGCAGACGCGACCACACGTGTGCAAGTTGACACAAGTTATAAACAGCTCACCTGTGGAGAGATGAAACGGTTTCTCTTTCCAGTAATGCGTTCTTCGGTTCTCATACACCAGCCAAAGATGCGTCAGAATTTGCATGCTAATTATGCGGATGCATGCAAATTATTTCTTTAAAAGTAAATAAACAAATAAATTGGCCTTTTTTTTTTTGTCTTCACCAAGAAAAAGGTTTCTGTTCGTTTATCGATCGTAAGAATGACTAAATTACAAGAGGCAGAAATCACTAAATATCTAACTAATTAAATAAATAAATAAATAAATAAGAGGAAAACCAGAAAAATTAAATGTTAATGTGCACATAAAATCGAACTATTATAGGGTTTGTTCAAACACATTATCCAGTTCTTCTTTGTTCAGAAACAAATTCTCCTTATGAGACGTTTACAATCATAAACAAATAAACGTCTGATGTCGTGTCTGTGAGTCTGATCTAAAGTGACTCAGGACTTCAGCGTGTTTTAGACGTGTGTTTTTCCCTCTGTTGATGATCTTACGCTGAATTTTAGTGTTGAAGAGAAATCTGAGCTGCTTTTTAGATGAACAAACACTCGGAGCGTCTCAGAGAGCAGAAATGGGTTTGATATCAACATTTACTCTGAACATATAAACATCTGTGTGGTAATAAAATCACAGTTTGTATGAATCTATCACCTCTAATATTGTAGAGAAAAACAGAAATCCTGATGAAACTCTACAGATTATTAAAGTCCTGAGTGTTTACTTTCATATGAGCTTCATATTAACACCACTGTGGAGCGAGACGCGAGGAAGACGTTCAGTTGTCAACATGGACACGATAAAACAGGAGAAGTGGAATTTACTTTAACATTCCACTAGTAAATAAAGTTTAATAAACGTTCCATACTTCATGTTTTAAATCTATGATTAAGCAGCCAGCAGTAATGTAAAACTCCTCAGAGGCACTTTGACCTTTGGAAGTGTTCCACATGATACCGTATGCTCTAGAAATAGTAGTGTTCTCTGACACGAAGATTAGATTAGATTAGATTAGATTAGATTAGATTAGATTAGATTAGATTTAACTACTTAGGTCTTTCAGGACCTAAAAATCGGTTCATGAGTGACGAGTTTTAATGCAAACTTTTAAAAGTGAAGTGATAATCAGTCAGAGACACATCAAAGCTTCACCGCTAGAAAGTGTGTGTGTGTGTGCGTGTGTGTATGTGTGTGTGTGTATGTGTGCATGTGTGTCTGTGTGTGTGCGTGTGTGTATGTGTATGTGTGCGTGTGTGCATGTGTATGTGTGTGCGTGTGTGTGCGTGTGTGTGTATGTGTGTGTGTATGTGTGTAGGTGTGTGTGTGTATATGTGTGTGCATGTGTGTGTGTGTGTATGTGTATGTGTGCGTGTGTATGTGTGTGCGTGTGTGTATGTATGTGTGTGTATGTGTGTATGTATGTGTGTGTGCGTGTGTGTGCATGTGTATGTGTGTGTATATGTGTGCATGTGTGTCTGTGTGTATGCGTGTGTGTGTGTGCGTGTGTGTATGTGTGTGCATGTGTGTCTGTGTGTGTAAGCGTGTGTGTGTGTGTATGTGTGTCTGTGTGTGCGTGTGTGTATGTGTATGTGTGCATGTGTGCGTGTGTGCATGTGTGCTTGTGTGCATGTGTATGTGCGTGTGTGGGGTGGCTGACATGGCAAGACTTGAAGAGAGAAAAAAAAATCGAACGCAAACACGCGACAAGCGAGCAAGAGTTTGAGGGTTGATTGAGAATGCAGCGTTAATCTCTTTGTCAGAAGGAGAATGAGGAGTGTTTATTTCACGCACTTTCCCCTCCCTGGGTTTGAGGCTTGGAAGCTGGCGTGCTTCACAAAAACCTGACTCGACATGTTTTCAGGAATTATGCTACGCTTGCAAGTTCACAAATGATACGATCTGAGAGTCAATATTAAAGACGTACCGTCATAGAAAGTCTGTCGTTACACTTGTCGTTTTTATTAATCTTATCTTTTTTTCTTTTTCTTTTACAATACAGTAAAATGTTGTTGTGTTGTAGAATATTCTGGGAGAGCAGCTCACCTGCAGTAGACTTGGTCGAATCCCAAACACACACAACCCCCCCCCCCCCTCCCCCCAACACACACACACACACACACACACACACACACACAAACACACTAGAATGTCAGTGTCCCTGTTCTACTGAGAATGAACCATATTGTGCGGAGCGACAGATGGGCTACAGTCAGTAATTATACACCTACAAAGTGACCTGATAATGCTCAGTGTTCTTTTGTTGCATTTCTGTAAACAAGACATTTCTATCTGTTGTGAGACGAGAATCGAATGTCGTGCGATTCTCCCTGGTGCGAGTACACACCGAGTCATCGGCGAACCTCGAGACCTAACAGTCGGTTAGACTGGCATGCGACGCCCCCCTGCGCAATCACGGATACCTTTTGAAATGACTTTTCTCTGTCACTCTAAGAAATCGGTGCTTTCATCGTATCCGAGTTGACGGGTTGAAAGCGGTAAATATCCCTCAGGGTTGAGGTGACGGATGTGTACGCCTGAG